>NC_056750.1:256875471-256970471 GCF_019279795.1 Protopterus annectens | reverse complement strand
TCTCAGTGAGGCCTTTCTGTAGGATGTCAACATCACTTGGGAAGTTAATAATAGCTCCCAACTTGCAATTGTCTGCAAACTTTGTAAGCCAGAGTCCCTTCATGTTGGCCTAGACTTCAGAGAAGTAGATACCAAACAGGAGAGGACCCAGGACCAAACCCCGTGGGACTCCACTTGTGAATGGTCAGCAGTCTGACTTGGAGTCAGCTACTTTCACACTATGGGTTCTATCTGTGAGCCAGTTTGCAGCCCATCTAGTGATATAGGGGTTGATGCCTAGCTTAGTGAGTTTTTCTATGATTCCTGAGTGGGGAATGGTATCAAAGGCCTAGGCCAGATCAAGGTATAAGCTGTATGAGCCACCTTGCCTTCATCCACAGCTCTGGTGACTGACTCAAAGAAGTCAACCAAGTTGAGCAGGCATGATCTACCCTTCACAAAACCAAACTGTGTGGGATCCAGAGTTTGGAGATTCCCTATATCCTTGTTTATTAGGTCCATGATGATGTGTTCCATAGCTTTGCATATCAGACTTATCAGGCTAATGGGGCAATAGTTCCCAGGGTCTGTAGTTGCTCCTCCTTCGTGGAGAGGGATGACTGTAGCAATGCACCATTCAGTAGGGACAAAGCCTGAGGTAAGGCTGTGATTGAACAGGGCACACAGGTGAGGTGCCAGTTCATTCTGTAGTTCATGTAGAACACAGCCAGGGATATTGTCAGGTCCCATAGAAGCTGTATTCCTGGCCTTGAACAGTGCTGTTTTAACCTTTGCAGCAGTAATACTGGGTGCCTGGCAATCTGCTGGTATTGTGATTGGTCCTTTGGGAGGAGAGGGGTAAAGTTGGCACTGAATCTGTTGGCCAGTATATTGGCAATATCTGTTGGCTCAGTATAGGAGGTACCATTGTGCAGTAGCTCAGAGCAAATCTGGGTATTGCTGTGGAGATTCTTTACATAACTATAGAAGACCTTGTGGTTGTCTATACTATCTGCTGAAATTCTATTTTCATAGCTAGCCTTAGAGGATTTGATGAGGGATCTCAACTTTTTGTTGAGGCTGATAAGGGAGTCTTTCCAGTCTTGGGACTTCACCTTATTCCGCATCAGTTTCCTCCTTCTGTTGTAGAGTTTGTTTATGGCAGGGGACCACCAGATTGGCTTCCTTTTTTGGAGGAGAGCATCTTGGTTCTACTGGGTATGGCAAGATCCATGCATTTGTGTATGTGTTCATACAGTGCATTGGTGTATGATTTGGTGGTCATGCAACTATTCTCCATTTGCATGGGTGCCGTGAAGTTACCCACCTCTGTTTTTAGGAGCCCAAAGTTAGCTTGGGAGAAGATTTTCATGGTGGTTACCTTTGCGGGGGGGGGGGGGGGTCGATTTCCAAGGTGATTAATTTGTGGTTGGATCTAACCAGGGAAGAGTTGACTAATGGTGTAGAGCAACAGTCACCCATGTTAGTAATGACCAGGTCAAGGATGCTGCTACCTTTAGTGGGGGTAAGAACGAGCTGGTCCAGGGCATTGGAATTAATAAATTCCACGAAACGTTGAGCAAGTGTATTGGTACATGAGTAGTTTTCCCAGTTAATGGAGGAGTAGTTGAAGTCCCCCAATATGAGAGTCTTAGGTTGGACCCTAATATTCTCCAGGGTGTTTAGGAACATGGAGTGTAAGTCTTAGGACATGCTTGGAGACCTATAGCAGGCTATGACCCGAATTGCTGTCTTACCCAATGTTAGCTGCACCTGAAGTATCTCAGATGTGTTATGTTGGGCTACCAGTCTGGAGGTGTGCGGATCCTTTATAAATATGGAAACACCACCACCTTTGGAGCTTCGGTCCAAGTTCTGGGGCTGAAAGGTGTGGAATCAGTTATAGCCTGGTAGTGAAGGGGTGCTTTCTGCTGCCTTGAACCAGGTCTCTGTTACAGTACAAATGTCAATGTTCTCCATTTTAAGGAGTACTTCGAGCGAGTGCATTTTGAGATTTAGACTTCTAACCTTGAGTAGCATGACCCTCAGATTGCATTTGTTTGTAGCTGTTACAGTGGTAATTTGTTCTTTGGAACACCACCTAAAAAAGCACTATAGGGGTGGCAAGAGCCTTGGCCAGTATCTGGAATCCCAGGGATGACAGACGCAGGCCATCTCTGGCAAAGCATTGAGGTCTGTCAATCATGTCATCCCAAGCAGACAGATACTGGATCCCCTTAGAATGACACCAGAAACTTATCCAATTGTTGAAATCAATCATTTTCTGCTTGTACTGTGGTATCATTCTGGGTGAAGGAAGGATGCTGCTCAGGGCTAGGGTCATACCCGCCTAGGCTACATAATCCGAGAACTTCTCCATGTCTGTTTTCATGTAGTCCAGGGAGGTACATCTCAGGTCATTCACACCCACATGTACAATGACAGAATCATATTTGTACCTGTTGTTGAGGGACCTGAGTGTGTGCATTATGTGGCGGATCCTGGCACCTGACAGCCAGCTGACTGTTACTTTCTCCTTATTCAGCCTAGTGAGTGAGACATCAGTGTCCCTCACTATCAAGTCACCTATGACTAGTGTGTTGGGGATGCTGTTTTGCCTTAGGGGCTTTGGTTGAGTGGGACACTGTTTAGGAGAGTTATGTGTCTTGTTGTTAGTGTTGTGTTTTGGTGGTCGAGTGTATTTCTGCCTTGGAGGTCTCTGCTGTTTGGGTAGATTTTTATTGAGAGCCTCCACGAAGGTGGGTGTGTGGCTTGTGTTTTTATTTGAAGGCATTGCTGGTGTGTGTTCTGGAGGGCTATGCGTTCCATGTGCCAGTCTTGGCTGGAGAGTTTGTGGCTTCCAATTTGGATATATAAGTGCATCTCTTGCAAGTCTGAGTGTTGGGATGTAAGAGGTGAGGGTTATCAGTGTACATGAGGCAGTTGCTACATTGCCTCAGGATGCCCAAGTTCACCAGGTTAATAGAAAAAAGCACATGGAACTGACCTTTAGACATGCCTGAAGGGGTGGGCATTAATAATAAGTACTGGAGCTGTTTCCTTGTAGAAAGTTTAGTGCTGGAAGCACTTTTGTGTGGTATAATAATTGCTACAAGAAGTCTGGTAAAGTGCTAGACTAATAAGCTAGTAAAAGTGCAGGAGAGGAGAGAACTAGCAGATCTAAGGGAAAATTTGAAGAGCAGACTTTGGCACCACTCAGAAGCTTACAAACAGTCCTGGATACAGCAAATCTGTATCTGGACTAGACTAGTTACAGGAAAGGTGGGAAACATGCGCAAATGTGGGCTTTTAAACCAGAAAGTTGAAAGAGATGGAAAAACTGCCCAAACGGCCAATAAACTACAATTTCTGGGCCGGAAACCACTCCTCTAGTGATAGATAGGCTACCTAGTGATTACCACTTCCACTGATAAGCTAGAAGGCTTCCCCCCAACTCAGAAAGGCTTGGGGGACTCAGAAGCTTACATACAGTCCTGGATACAGCAACTATTTATCTAGACTAGACTAGTTACAGGAAAGGCAGGAAACAAGCGCAAACGCATACTGACAAAAAGAACAGCCACAACAAGCAACACATTCCAAAGCATGCTTGGTTCCCTTTGTGGTGAATCTGCTAGTAAATGTTTAGGATTCCTTCCTCATTTTAGCAGAATTGACATGAATTAGTTAAATAGATACCAGTGTTTTATCACACCTAAAAGGTCCTAATGTTTGTTAATCACCTTCTGCTATGAAAATATGTTACTGCCAGAAAATGTCAAAAATCTGTTTAACTCTCTATTTTAAATGTCAAAAATATGTCATGTTTATCTAAGCCTTGATATTAAGTAAGTTTTCGAACCATAACCTCTGAGAGAATCTATGTATTATATTATCTGATTCCTTAAATAATCCTGCCTATCACTACAGATTCATCTAGTTCTCTTTAATGGGGATTTTAACACGTTTTTGATAATGTGTGTCAGGTGGCAACTGGTCTGATATAATAATGAGTTTTTGCCATATGGTTTCCAATAAATGTTGATAATTAAGGCACCATCCAATGTCTTGGTTATGTTAACATCCAAAAATAAATGTTGAACAATTCACAAACATGTTCAAACCATATTCCAAATTCATTAGTGTTAAGATAACTACAAATTCAACCAAAGATCAGTGATCATTTTTCCATATCACCCAGCAATCATAAAGAAACTGCCTCCACATATCTAAAAATCATGGAAGAAATTGATTCAATTGTATGTGTATTCCATTTAAAAAAAAATCAGCATTTGGGGGCAAAAGACATTCCTTTACCTGTCCCCTTCAGTTGTAAATAACATTTTTTGGAAATAAATTATAGTATGAGTCAAGACAATCTCAGTTAGTTGAAAAACAAAATTATTAAATTCAAATGTATAAACATCAGCCTGATATAACCAATATTTGAAATATTTAAATCCTCCTTCATACAGAATATTAGTGTACAGAGAATTGAGGTCCAAAGTGCATAAATATGAGTTCCAATCAACATGTAAATCAGAAATCAAATTAAAAAATATCATAGTATTCTTTAACCTAGCTCTTGTCTTACTAGTGACAGGAGGGTCTCAATTAAAGCTCCAAAAAGACAGAAAGTAGTTCTGTTAAGAAATCTGTCCCTGACAAAACGGGATGACCTGAAGGATGATCTCTATTTTTATGTCTCACAAGAGTTAGGCAAAAATATTGAGATAGTGGACTATTCATCATTAACATATCCCTTAATCTACCAGGAACCTGTCTACCCAATTCAAACACTCATGTAGATCCCATTTAAATACTGCAGTAGGGTCACTGAGTAGTTTGCAATAAAGCCTATAGTCAGATAGCTGGTTATAATGACTCCATCACTTTTATCAGCACTGGTAACCAGAACAGAGTAATGTGTTCTCAACCTTTGTAAGGAAGCTCTTTCTTCTTTGGTTAGGTTATCCCTATATTTCTTAAATGACAAGCTGGAATTATCATCAATAGCCTTTAATACTATTATAGTTTTTCAAACAACCTAAACTCAGAGAAGATTTAAACTGAAAGGGGACTACATCCAATAAATCCATTCTCTCTTGTTTGCCCTAAAAACCCCAGCAAATTTGTTAACGACAAAAATCCTCCAATTCTGTTAAAAAATTAAACTCTGAGGTGACATAAAAAGGAAAAAAAGATAACCCTTTTTTGATAATGAAACATCATTCTCTGTTAAAACAAAACCAGAAACATTGCAAAACAAATCATTATAGTCCAAACTGCAGCCAGTACTTGCTTCATATCCAGGTCTCCAAAAACATCTAAACTGAGTGTACCTTTGCACCTTCTATCAAAAAAAGCTTACACCCCATGTGAGAATGTTTTTTGTGTTTTCTATACCCTCTTTACTTAGTCCAAGTCCTGAATTTGAGTTAAAAAAGGTATCTAGAATTGGTTGCAGGAGGTATAGGGAGTTTCTTTGTTAAATGTCAGTTCATCACCTGATCCCAAAAAGGAGTCTGTTTCAGTCTCAGTCTGAGATAAAGAGCTTTCATCAGGAGTGGGACAGTCTCCCGTTTTAAGAATACAGTGCAGTCGTATATCACTGTTCTAACTCTGTTCCATTTGTTTGACACAGATATACCCTGCTGCCTTTGTCCAAAATTAGAATTTTACTTGTCTTATTTATCTTCCGCCAAGACTATACCCTACTAGCTTTGTTATACCTCAAGTCTCTGATAATTTTTTAGTTTTACATGTCATAATTCATTATCTATACAAATACTAGACTTGGAGTATTCTTTTAATAAAGCAGATATGTCTGCTGGCTAACAAATATATCCAACATAATTCATTGTGCATTAACCTCAGTAAGATGTATGATGTCAAGGAAGGGAACATACATAATGCAAATATAATTTGGTGAAGCATATTTTGACTGAAGGTCCACAATACACCTTTAAGTTTAACATGCTGCAAATTATAATGTTGAATATGAGAGGAGGCAATATAAAACATATACAGAAAGATATAAAAATATATACAGAAAGGGCTGAAAATGATTGGATTACTTGTTTAAGTGTTACCACAACACCAGGTCTGAATGAGTGTTACAGTTTGAAGCAGTTATAAGGAGGAGGAGTTTGAAGCACTGCTATGATTGGTCAAAAGAGTTTTTTTGTAATTGATGTGATTTGATTTGTATTTTAAAAGGATTTTTTTCACAATATGTTTAAATACTTGAGAATGCTCTTTGACTATGAGTAACCACTTGTAAAAATATATATCCTGTTTCTGTTTGGCTCCTGGTCACTCCTTATTGGTACTTTCAATTTTTTGTTTTTTGTGCTGTTTCAGGATTTGTCTCTATTGCCATTACATTTTGGACTATTTTCATTAGTAAACTAAGCATAGTTAAGAAATATATTACATGGAACTAATCAGGCTAATTTGTTTAAATTATATTAATAAAAATATGGTAAAGATAGTTGCCTTAGGACCCAATACAGTTGTACTGTGGAGCCTGGGATATCACTGAACCCAATGTAGATGGATAAAAAAGTATGTGCACTCCAGGCTGATTATCTCTAAATCATTCTCACAGTCATTCTTGCAATCTGGAATCAGAGAAGAACGCTTTGCTATTATATTACTTATTCAGTGCCAGCCTTAAATAATCATATCCCTGCTCTGTCCTCTTTTGGGTTATTCATACACAAAATATAAAGGTTAAAAACAACCATAGAAATGTAAGGCTAGGCTTCTTAAGATCTTCACAGATCGATAGCCTAGTTAGTACCAATGGACCTTTCTTATACCCATTGTTTTACAAATTTTCATGATTTTTTTTTGACAGACCGTTTAATAGTTTCTGAAAGTCAAACATGTATGCTGCATTCTTAAAATGCATTAATTAAGCATCAGTATCGAGCGGTGTGGGTCATTAGTGGGGTACAGTGAGGTGCCTAAGGGTATAGTGATGTTCAGTGCTACATGTTGGGGACATCTAAATTGCTTGAAAGTCCATTGTTTGCAAGAATACTCAACATGAAGGGTATAATTTCAGTCAGAAAACTAGCTAATTGGAAAGTTATTTAGCAAATGACAGAATTTAAAATGAAAATGTATGTTTCTGATAATGTTAGTCCTTCACGAAATGTAACATAATTTTTTTGTGTGTGAACCACAAAGTGTGCCCTTTCTTTATTTTACTTTCAAAATACTTTTCTTCACTAAGGTTATGTGTGTTCTCTAAACTGAATGTATCAACACTGCTTTTGGTATGTTTTTTCAAGTTATAATTAAATTCACCTCATAAAACCTTATACAAATTGCACTTACAAAATGTTCAAATATCGTTGAAGGGATAATTTTGCACAACTACAAAATGAAATGCTCAATAAGAAATGGAAAATGTTAACACAGTTTACGACATAGGGCTATACAGATGTCATATAATGGTACCATATTCTTTCTTATGTGTAAACCAAATGAGATTTTAACTTGTTGATTTCAGATCATCAGTTACATAGAATAATTACTACCATAGCATTTTTTACTTGTAAATCAACAATGATTTAATGTGTGCGGGTTTTTCTCTTTTCTTTATGGTTGTGAAACTATGTTAAGTATATTTAAGTAGGGGTTGTTGGGAGGGGTTAAGTGGTTTTAATGTCTTGAAAATTCAATTTGCTTATATCCATTTGAAGCTTCAAGTAGCTAAAATGTGGAGAAATGCAGAGAAGTGGTATATTAAACCTGATATAAAAATGTTGAAATAAAATAAATTGAAAGGATAGGTTCATTACGCAATGGCTGCCTCATCTCCAGAACAAACTGCCCCTGCATGTTAAGCAGAGTGACACCCTTGCCTTCTTCATGACTAACACTGATGACTGGATAACTACCTGCAAGTTCATCCTCATCTGAGCTAACATATTTTTCCATTCTGCCAGTTGGCAGTATATCATGAAGGTGCTAGTCATACCTCTCAACTATCCAGAATTTTGCAGAAGTGTCAGACATTTGCTTGATATTTTTGGTCTGTCTCTTGTAAAATCTGTGGCTTTCAGACCTATCATGGTGGATGACATAATCAACCTTTTTCTCTATTTTCTACATGAGACTGGGGTGTTATGTCAACTGCCACCATCTCTCTCGAGTCACTGCCACTC
Organism: Protopterus annectens; assembly: GCF_019279795.1. Classification (NCBI taxonomy): domain Eukaryota; kingdom Metazoa; phylum Chordata; order Ceratodontiformes; family Protopteridae; genus Protopterus; species Protopterus annectens. The sequence continues at coordinate 256,962,312 of NC_056750.1, read as the reverse complement.
TCCTACCTTCTTCAATAGCCATGCCTGTCATGAGACTGGGGTGTTATGTCAACTGCCACCATCTCTCTCTCATCACTGCCACTCTCCTACCTTCTTCAATAGCCATGCCTGTCATGAGACTGGGGTGTTATGTCAACTGCCACCATCTCTCTCGAGTCACTGCCACTCTCCTACCTTCTTCAATAGCCATGCCTGACTGTCACAAGTCTTCTCTCACACAATCCATCCATCTCTTTGCTGGACAACCTTGTTCTCTCTTGCCTTCTTCCTGTCAGTCCTGAGTCTTCTTCACCAGATTGCATTCTGCTTGTCAGCAGCTGTGCCTGATCTACCCTAATCTGTCCTCTTTAAACTTCTCTGCAATTGGAGTTACTTGGGCTTCTGCTCAGATGTCCTCATTTTTTCAATTGTTCCACAGTGTGTATCCTACCACCCATCTTAGGCACTCCATCTCCATCACCTCTAGCTTCCTCAGCTGCTCTGCCTTTACTGACCAGGTTTCTGCACCCTACTGTAGCACTGGTCTCACCACTGTTTTATACACCTTACTTTTCAGCTTCTTGAGCATTTTTCTGTCATACACTACCCCTGACACTCTGTGCCAGTTGGCTGCAGCCCCACTGATTCCAGCTTTGACCTCCTCATTCAGACCTCCCTTCTACTCCACAAATTGTTTATGCTCCCAGGTACTTGGAGCTGTTAACCTGTTCCACTATTTCCCAATCTATCTCACTTCTCAGTTTCTTCTGATTTCCCTCATTTGCTGCCATTAAAACAGTCTTAACTGTACTCGGTTTCATAGCATGTGTCTTCAGTTTTGCATTTCATTCTCCTATCCTTAGATGAAGTTTTTGGTAAGAGTCTGCATGTAATGCTACATCATCTGAATACAGCAATTTTGTTGATCTGTCCCTTCCTACCTGTTTGATAATGTTAGTCCATTGCCAGTATGGACACTAGTAGGCTCAGAGCTAAACGCTGATGCACATTCACTCCCACTGGAAACCCATCCTTGAGCTGAACACTGTTCGTTTGTGTCATCAGGTCCTTGTACATACCCTGCACTAATTCTACCAATGTTTCTGGGACTTTGAATCATTCTAGGACTGCCCAAATCAGATTTCTTGGGAGCTTGACATATGCTTTCACCATGTCTAGGAATGCACAGTTGGACTCTTTCCTCATCTCTAGCTTCTTCTCAATCATCTGTCTTACTGCAAACATTGGTTGGGTCAGTTGTGCTGCATCCTGATCGAATCTGAACTACTCATCTCCCACCTAAATTTCTACTATTGCTTATTGATTTATCAATCACCCCCTTCAGAAATTTCAAGCAATGTCACAGGAGTTTGATACCTCTATACTGCCCAAAGTTGTGAATGCTGTCTTTTTTATGTACATTGGCACAAGTATGCTTATTCTCCAGTCAACTGAAATATTACTTTCTCTCCGAACTGCTATAAGTACCCTCAGAAATTATTTCTCCTCTAACTCACCAAACATCTTGATCATATCTGCCATCACCTCATCTGAGCCTGCTGCTTTCCTTAACTTCATTTTTCTTAGTGCTGTTCTTATTTCTTCTAGGGTGGACTCTGACTTTTGACCACCATATTGCCTCCATTGTATGGAAAGCTTTCTACATGGCCCATCTTATTAAGAAGAGTATCTCATCCAGGGACAAGGAGGTCATAACATCCCAGTATTCCATAAGACCCATTCAGTACAATGCCCTTTTCAGCATGTACCTCACAAAGCACATGCAGCAGCTGGAGAGACCACAGTGGTTCCTCACCAAGAGAATCCAGGGCCTCAAACATCTGTCCTATGCAGATAGGGCAAAAGCCCTGTCCCTCTACTCAGCCTCATACAGGCTCTTCAGAGGTGACCTCTGTCTGGCATACAAAGCAATCTCAGACCCTGCCTTGATGGGACTGCTGTATATCCGCAAGTCAAGCTCCACTCAAGTAACCCACACGTGCAACCTCCACCTGGTCAGTGACATCAATAGGACTTGTTGGTGGGACAGATTTGTTTCCCAGAGACTTCCCCTTTGGTGGAATAGACTCCCTCTCCACATCAAGCATAGTTCCTCATTAACCCTTTTTAAGCACAACAGGGATAACTGAATGGGGAACAGAAAATACACCCCTGGGATTTCACCTGTGTTTCTGCTGGACAGGAGCATCGGGTGCTGACTTGTTGTTACATGGGCTAAATTCTTGGCTAAGCTTGTAAGGGCCTCAGGCCCAATAGCCTAGTAACTTCCTATGATCCTATGACTCCTCATCTTCTTTCATCATAGGCTGTGTCTGACAGGTTCTGTGCTTTTTTTTCATTCTGAAACTGCTGAAAGTCCTCCTTCCATCTGCCTTTGATGTCCTGTGGACTAGTGACCAGGTTGTTGCTGGCATTCCTTATGAAGGGTGTCTGCTGTGGACTGGTGAGCAGGTTGTTGCTGGCATTCCTTATGAAGGGTGTCTGCTGTGGACTGGTGACTAGGTTGTTGCTGGCATTCCTTATGAAGGGTGTCTGCTGTGGACTGGTGAGCAGGTTGTTGCTGGCATTCCTTATGAAGGGTGTCTGCTGTGGACTGGTGAGCAGGTTGTTGCTGGCATTCCTTATGAAGGGTGTCTGCTGTGGACTGGTGACTAGGTTGTTGCTGGCATTCCTTATGAAGGGTGTCTGCTGTGGACTGGTGACTACGTTGTTGCTGGCATTCCTTATGAAGGGTGTCTGCTGTGGACTGGTGAGCAGGTTGTTGCTGGCGTTCTTTATGAAGGGTGTCTGCTGTGGACTGGTGAGCAGGTTGTTGCTGGCATTCCTTATGAAGGGTGTCTGCTGTGGACTGGTGAGCAGGTTGTTGCTGGCGTTCCTTATGAAGGGTGTCTGCTGTGGACTGGTGAGCAGGTTGTTGCTGGCATTCCTTATGAAGGGTGTCTGCTGTGGACTGGTGAGCAGGTTGTTGCTGGCGTTCCTTATGAAGGGTGTTTGCTGTGGACTGGTGAGCAGGTTGGTGCTGGCGTTCCTTATGAAGGGTGTCTGCTGTGGACTGGTGAGCAGGTTGTTGCTGGCGTTCTTTATGAAGGGTGTCTGCTGTGGACTAGTGACCAGGTTGTTGCTGGCGTTCCTTATGAAGGGTGTCTGCTGTGGACTGGTGATCAGGTTGTTGCTGGCGTTCCTTATGAAGGGTGTCTGCTGTGGACTGGTGAGCAGGTTGTTGCTGGCATCCCTTATGAAGGGTGTCTGCTGTGGACTAGTGAGCAGGTTGTTGCTGGCATCCCTTATGAAGGGTATCTGCTGTGGACTAGTGAGCAGGTTGTTGCTGGCATCCCTTATGAAGGGTGTCTGCTGTGGACTGGTGAGCAGGTTGTTGCTGGCGTTCCTTATGAAGGGTGTCTGCTGTGGACTGGTGAGCAGGTTGTTGCTGGTGTTCCTTATGAAGGGTGTCTGCTGTGGACTAGTGACCAGGTTGTTGCTGGCGTTCCTTATGAAGGGTGTCTGCTGTGGACTGGTGAGCAGGTTGTTGCTGGCGTTCCTTATGAAGGGTGTCTGCTGTGGACTGGTGAGCAGGTTGTTGCTGGCGTTCCTTATGAAGGGTGTCTGCTATGGACAGGTGACTAGGTTGTTGCTGGCGTTCCTTATGAAGGGTGTCTGCTATGGACTGGTGACTAGGTTGTTGCTGGCGTTCCTTATGAAGGGTGTCTGCTGTGGACTGGTGAGCAGGTTGTTGCTGGCGTTCCTTATGAAGGGTGTCTGCTGTGGACTAGTGAGCAGGTTGTTGCTGGCATTCCTTATGAAGGGTGTGTGCTGTGGACTGGTGACTAGGTTGTTGCTGGCGTTCCTTATGAAGGGTGTCTGCTGTGGACTGGTGAGCAGGTTGTTGCTGGCGTTCCTTATGAAGGGTGTCTGCTGTGGACTGGTGAGCAGGTTGTTGCTGGCGTCCCTTATGAAGGGTGTCTGCTGTGGACTGGTGAGCAGGTTGTTGCTGGCGTTCCTTATGAAGGGTGTCTGCTGTGGACTGGTGAGCAGGTTGTTGCTGGCGTTCCTTATGAAGGGTGTCTGCTGTGGACTGGTGAGCAGGTTGTTGCTGGCGTTCCTTATGAAGGGTGTCTGCTGTGGACTGGTGAGCAGGTTGTTGCTGGCGTTCCTTATGAAGGGTGTCTGTTGTGGACTGGTGAGCAGGTTGTTGCTGGCGTTCCTTATGAAGGGTGTCTGCTGTGGACTGGTGAGCAGATTGTTGCTGGCGTTCCTTATGAAGGGTGTCTGCTGTGGACTGGTGAGCAGGTTGTTGCTGGCGTTCCTTATGAAGGGTGTCTGCTGTGGACTGGTGAGCAGGTTGTTGCTGGCATTCCTTATGAAGGGTGTCTGCTGTGGACTGATGACTAGGTTGTTGCTGGCATTCCTTATGAAGGGTGTCTGCTGTGGACTGGTGACTAGGTTGTTGCTGGCATTCCTTATGAAGGGTGTCTGCTGTGGACTGGTGAGCAGGTTGTTGCTGGCGTTCTTTATGAAGGGTGTCTGCTGTGGACTGGTGAGCAGGTTGTTGCTGGCGTTCCTTATGAAGGGTGTCTGCTGTGGACTGGTGAGCAGGTTGTTGCTGGCGTTCCTTATGAAGGGTGTCTGCTGTGGACTGGTGAGCAGGTTGTTGCTGGCGTTCCTTATGAAGGGTGTCTGCTGTGGACTGGTGACTAGGTTGTTGCTGGCGTTCCTTATGAAGGGTGTCTGCTGTGGACTGGTGAGCAGGTTGTTGCTGGCGTTCCTTATGAAGGGTGTCTGCTGTGGACTGGTGAGCAGGTTGTTGCTGGCGTTCCTTATGAAGGGTGTTTGCTGTGGACTGGTGAGCAGGTTGTTGCTGGCGTTCCTTATGAAGGGTGTCTGCTGTGGACTGGTGAGCAGGTTGTTGCTGGCGTTCCTTATGAAGGGTGTCTGCTGTGGACTGGTGAGCAGGTTGTTGCTGGCGTTCCTTATGAAGGGTGTCTGCTGTGGACTGGTGACTAGGTTGTTGCTGGCGTTCCTTATGAAGGGTGTCTGCTGTGGACTGGTGAGCAGGTTGTTGCTGGCGTTCCTTATGAAGGGTGTCTGCTGTGGACTGGTGAGCAGGTTGTTGCTGGCGTTCCTTATGAAGGGTGTCTGCTGTGGACTGGTGAGCAGGTTGTTGCTGGAGTTCCTTATGAAGGGTGTCTGCTGTGGACTGGTGAGCAGGTTGTTGCTGGCGTTCCTTATGAAGGGTGTCTGCTGTGGACTGGTGAGCAGGTTGTTGCTGGCGTTCCTTATGAAGGGTGTCTGCTGTGGACTGGTGAGCAGGTTGTTGCTGGCGTTCCTTATGAAGGGTGTCTGCTGTGGACTGGTGAGCAGGTTGTTGCTGGCATTCCTTATGAAGGGTGTCTGCTGTGGACTGGTGAGCAGGTTGTTGCTGGCATTCCTTATGAAGGGTGTGTGCTGATTATCCTCTTTATCTTTCTGTATTTGCCTTGCAAAATGATAGAATTTCTTTGGGCCATCTACTGAGCCATTTTACAGACGCTAGTAGAGTGCCTGAGATGCTTTGTACTCCCCTATTGCAACTGCTTTTTTAGCCTCTATTTGCCAGTCAGTATTCCATCTTAACCTGGTCTGTACTTTCTATCTCCCACTTTTTCCTGCAATCCTTCTTTGTTTTTATGAATTCTTGGACTTCTGTATTCCACCACCAGCTTTCCTTATGTACCTTATATCTATATCTGACTTGGCCACAGATCTGCTCTATAAACTCATGCATGTTGTTTTGAGGTGCTGCCATTCTTCTTCAACGCCGCCTATTTCCTCTTCCCCTTCTTCTGAGGAGGTAGAGCTTTGAGTATTTCCTTGAAATCCATTCAACTTCCAGGTCTTTAGCCTAATCTGTGTTGACGTTAGAGACCTCTTTGAACACTGATTGCAGTTGATTGTGGCAACCAGTGGTATATTCTGTGAGACAATTGTTTCACTGGGATGACTTTATAATTACATACACGTTGGATGGAATAGTGTATTTTTCTTAAGGATTTATTAGTCAGAAAATATAAACAGTAGCATAATACAGTGACAGACACAGTGTCATACTCTTCATAATTTGCATATTAATGCAAAACCTGTTATGTTAGCAACATTCAAAGTTTATAAGACCATTTTTTAAAGTATGTTCCCATTTTAAGACCTTTATCTCCAATAGTTTGCCTTTATCACAGATTCTTGTGGAATGGGGTCAAGAGGTATAGAGATATTTGATAGAGTACATGTTCTTTAGACTTACTTGCCTTGTAGTTCCTACGATCCTAATGTTAATGTTATTTCCCTTCAGTAAATCTTGCTTCTTATGTGTTTACTATCACTTCATCCCTAAAAACTTAATCTGCCTCTCTTGTAATCTCATCTCTTTGAACTTTTTTTCCAAAAAGAAACCCTCAGCTGCCCTGAGCTAATCCTCTGTTTGAGTCAGCCATCTCACATCTTCCTTCTCCATTTATTTCATGTATAGTTTATCGTGTTTTTTAGCAAAGAAAGAAGGCAATGCCTAATATTACCACTGACTCCAAACATGTTTCCTGTACCAATCAACTATCCTTTTTATTTTCCACAGAAACTTACTTTGATCTCATCTGATCTCCCAAGAACTCTAGCATTGTGTGTTATTATTCCATAATCACATTGTTTTTCTGTCACTGTGTTGTGCTCCTGTTTATATTTTCTAAATAGTATCTCCGTAAAAAAATCACCATTCCATCCAACATGTACGTGATGGCCTAAGACAGATGATCCTCCCATGTCTTGGTACATTTTACTTCTGCATGTTCTGTCTTACATGTTTATATTCTAAAACATGGTTATACTCATATACTGCACCTGTCTACTTATTTCTCCTTCCATTAAAATGTAAGTATGTAGGTATGATCCTAAAATCCCGTCCAGCCGAGGCTATTGTTTCCTTCCTTTTCATTCTTATTGCCAAAATGAAATCAGTTCTCACCTGTGAATGACTTCTAAAATAAGGGTAAGCATCCCCATGCTAATAGCTCATGGATTAAAATGAGATGTTTCCTTAACAAAATATCACCCCCTTTCTTTTTTCATTTTCTAAGTTTCTCCACCCATGGCATTGCTGAAAGATGAAATCCTACTCCCTAATTAAATATATTTTTTTAAACAAATGTATATCCCTTTCCAAATGTGTTTTTTCCTCAGTGGTGATTAGGGCATAAAGATAATTAGCCTGCATTTAGATCCCACCACCATATTCACTCGTACTATTCTTTCAAGATTCATAGATTCATTGTTTCATAACTTACTACAAAGCTGTTAATCCAGAAGACCATTAGTAGCCTAGCCATAATAACCTAGATCATAGGTACCCACTGGCATGACTAATTTATACCTAGCTTCGACCCCTTTCAGTGAGAGCTTGAGGGGCCACACCCAGGGTACATTTGCAATTGCCCATCCATTCATTCAGGCTACACTTTAAGAGGTTCAAGGAGTATCTTTTCTTTACATCCAAAAAAGTTTATTACATAAAAGAGGAACTCTCTGGGATATGTATATCTATCTTGCCAGCAGGTCATATTTATGATTCAGTGGAAGTTAAGATCTCTTGAGTGGGTACTGATATTATTAGTTTTGCAGATGTACAGGAGGTCACATTGGACTAGGTTCTTTGAAGCTTTGTAAGCTAGACAGTGTACAGCTGTCAGGAGTCTGTAGGAAACAGAAAAGAGAGTAAGCACTTTGAGGCAGTCTGTGTAGCTCAAGAAATTTTTGTGAGAAAATGCTGCAATCACTCCAGCCGGATCATATATTTAGACAGGTACATACCAAAGGATCCCATTATACTCTCTTACTGGCCTAGTGAGGGGGTGTAGAGAAGGATGCTAACTTCCTTAGATCTAGAAGAAATACCTTTATCATTAGTCTGAAAAGGTAAAAGGATTTCCTAACTGTAAATGATACATAGTGATCATGATGAACATGGAAAGTTTGTTGTCAACAAAAGTACCCAGGTCCATAATAGCTGAGTCAACTTCAAAGGGGTATCACCTGTATGGTAGATGCATGGGTACTCAGTTTTGCCTAAGGCCACAATGCTGCATTTATTGGCATTTAAGTTTAGGCTGTGATTCAGGTACCACTTATTGGTGCATGTAAGTGCCTCCTGAAGAATTTAAAAATCACATGGAAAGTTAATTACAGCTCCAAGTTTGCAGTCATCTGAAGTTGTCCCAGGACAGATCATTGGGGGATTCCACTGGTAGCTATTCTTTTTAAAGACAGCATGCCTCCCACACTAATATACTGCATTCTGGTGGCTAGCCAGTTTGCTATCCAGTAGGTAAAATGGGGGGGGGTTACATTTAGTTTGAATAGCTTGTTGATAATGCCAGGATATAAGATGGTATCAGAGGTCTTGGCCAGGTCCAGATAGGCAGTAGAATCAATTTTCCTGAATCTAATGCATCAGTGACATGTTCAAATAAACCCATCAGGTTCAAGAGGCAGGATCTGCCTTTAACAAACTCAAACTGGCTTGGGTCCAGGACTTGTAAATTGCATATGTCCTTGTTAATAATTTCCATAATTGCACATTCTGTTGCATTGCACATAGGGCTGTTGAAGTTTAAATGTCTGTAATTTCCTGGATCATTAGTGGAAACCTCTTGTGGAGTGGATGGCTACCAGTTCTTCATTCCTCTGGCATGAATCCTTGGAGAGGCTGAGATTAAATAAACTTGGTAGCAAGTGTGTCTGTTGCTGAGAAGAATGCAACTGATACATTTTCAGGACCCATGGAGTAAGTGTTTTTGGCCTTAGAAAGAGCATTCAGGACCTGCTCAAAAGTTATCAGAAGGGGTGGTGTGGGTATATTTATAAGTGGGAGAAAAGTTAGGGGGAGATAAAGGAGTACATTTAGAGCTGAATTTGACCACTAATACGTTAGCTATGTCCTCAGGGAGTGCCTAAGTATTGTCATACTATATTAGCTCCAACCATTGCTGGGCTTTACCTTTAAGGCTTCTGGGATAGAGCAAGAAAGTTTTGTAGTTGTCCTTAACAGATGAAGCAATTCTTAGTTCATACTTACTTTTGAAGGATGATTTTGTTTCTAAGTTCTTTGTTGATCTTTCTGAGTTTATCTCTAGATGATACGGTATTAAGTTTGCTTTTACATTCTATGAATTTCTTCCTCTTATTGTATAGTTTGTTTATACCAGAGATTTATTCCTGAATTTGACATTGTATTTGCATCTTAAGGAGTCAGACGCCTCAATGCATAGAAATTACCCACAAATGTATGAGCATGCGAGATGGGTCATCAAGGTGAGGATGACACTTAAATTTCATTAGATTATTAGTTAGCGAGATTAGATTTGCCTTATATTAGTTCTAAGGGCAAAGGGGTTTTGTGCCAAGACAGATTTTACCCTCAGAGTGAGTGTTACTGAACAGAGGTCAGATCTGACCAATGATGTAGTAACTGGAGGTGTTGAGCATATACTGGCTGTATTTGTGAGAACCAAGTCCAATATTTTTGAAACTCTAGTTGAGACTTGAACCAGACTGTCTGGAAAGCTAGCATTAATGAAGTCCAGGAATCCCTGTGTGCATCGATCTGAGGTGCAGGTGGTATTGCAAGTTCCCAATTAATGAAGAGATAGTTGGAAGTCTCCTTAGAGGATAGTTTTAGGCTCGATAGGGAGGGATGTCAGCAGGTGACATGGAGACGGTCTGGCAATTGGCTTTCTGACCAGGAATTGCCATTTTCACAGATATTTTTAATCATAATTATAAGAAAATAATTACTCCAGAATATTCCTCTTCTGAAGACCAGAACTGTTCACTATTCAGAATATGTCTTATCCCCTTTTCTTGAAAAATAATCAGTTAACTGACACTCATCTGAAATGTTTCAGGTTCAGATATTTGTTTCTTCATTTTTTCTTTACTTATCCTCTCTCCTACAGAGTTCTCATCTCCAGTTTCACCCTTTTACTTCAAAACTGTACAAAGTTTCATTATCCCAGATCTCATAAATGTTGCTCACTGACTGTTTTTATTTCTCACTAATACTTTGGTTTCCATTTTGTTTTCTTTGAAAACCACAGTTATTTTCACTATCAGTCTGTCTGGCTCTTCTTTTGTAGTCCTAACTTCTTTAATTTGATTCTTCTTCAAGACATTGACCACGAGGAGCTCTTCCCCTCCATGTTGTGTGCATGTTTTTTATGTAGTTTTCCCTACTGTGCTCTACCCCACCCCAAACAGCTAAAATCTAATTCTGCATTGTTCTCTCAAATGTCCCATTTTCTCACAAAGAAATCATTTCTTTGGATGTGTGACATATCTGACTAGGCATCTCAGATCATTTTGCAAAGATTTGATTATCTAAATGAGACAGTCTTCCTCCCCAACTGTAGTGGCTTCAATTTGTATTTCTTTAAGTCAGTCTTTAATCTACTCATTTTATTTAGTTATTTAACTACATCTTATAAGTGAATCATGGTTTTCTTACATAGTTATAAATCATACAGACAGAACAAGTTCCATGATTACCTGCTTCACGCTTTTCTACTTTTCATAGTCTTCACAAAAGCACATTTAAGCATCGTCATACTGTATTCCAAACAAATGTCATAAACTGGTTCATCAAAAAAGTGCTAATCTAAAACCCATACCTGCTGAATCAGAACTCTAAACAGGTTATCCATCTTGTCCCAAAAGGTATATCCATGCATGGGGATAGGCTCCCTCCAGTTGTCATATATAGAGTGTTAACAAACATTACTGCTGTCCATTTATAGAGCTTCTTCTGCTCTTGTTTCTTGAGGAGGTCTCAAGTTCAGGATTGTTTTCTAGCAAGTAGGCTGAGGTTAAAATGGTCCAATCAGTTCAGTGCTCAATTCTGGTTAACAAATTAAAAATAAATGAAAACACGAGACTTTTGTTCAGTTAGGGAGTCAACAGGGTACTCAATCTGACAGTGAATGTCCCTATCTCCAGCCTTGTTGCTCATGTCTCAGCTACATATTCCAGAAGCTCCATATTCAGCAGAAAAAATCATTACAAGCTGCATAGTCAAAGATGTGCACTGACACTGTATGGCTTTGCCTGCTTCAGTGTGCAAATTACTTATAGTCACCAACTTTAAAAGCTAACTGATTGCTGTTTATCATCCAGATCTGTCACTGTGAGCTTTTCTTGGGGCCACAGAGTAATCCTCTTCTGCCAGCAAAACTCAATAACACCTTTTAGTGGAAAGTAAGGACATTTACTGAGTGTGATAGCCAAATTACTCCCAGTGTGAAGGCAACCTTGGGCACCTTGGGTCTCCCCGAAAATAGCCCATTCCCAATGGAACTAAACCAATCAACAAGAGTAATTAAGTACACAAGTAGTTGGTGCTGCGGGCAGTACAGAAATGAGTAGTTAGCACTGGTGTTGGAAAGGAAGTGGTGCCTCAGAGGTCTGATGTGATTAACTGGCATCACTGATTAAGTATGTATTGTGCAGCCTTGCTGTTATCAGATATTCCCTATGTAAAGACTGCAGGCAGTATTTTGATTCAGGGATGAAAACATTTGTGGCATTTGAGGAATTTTCATGAGGTGTGAGTATTCTGAAGTTGTGACATGCTTCAAATTTTGGGGTCACTTTGACTTTCAATTAATTAATGTGTTGCATGTTTATAACAGTGCTAGGGGTAATCACATGCTGATGTTTTGAAAACATAATCTTAGTGCAGCAGGGCTACCTGATTGCTGTTAAAATTTGGCTTATTTTAAGCATTTGTTTTGTTTCATAAGCATGGTTTTGTTTTACATATGACACAGCTGAATGGTTAGCAATGCTGTCTCAAAGCGCTTAGTGTTCTGGTCTGATTCCCAAATAAGGTGCCTTCTTTGATGAGATTAGATGTCCTCCCTATGTTTGTGTGAGTGTTTTGACAAGGGTACCCAGTTTTCTCCCACATTCCAAGACATCTTGATGGGGTGGTCATTAAATCATAATTCTGTGAATTGTCAATAGGTGCACATGCAGTGTGTGTGTGTGTGTGTGTGTGTGTGTGTGTGTGTGTGTGTGTGTGTGTGTGTGTGTGTGTGTGTGTGTGTCTGTCTGTCATTGCATCCAGACAGAAATAGCACCATTCCCTACACCCACTGTTTGTCTGGATATCCCATAGTTTCCCTTTGACTCTGAAAAGGATCAATATTGTAATAAATAAAATGAAAAATAATGCCAAACTCTATAATGTAGTGAGATTGGGCACTAAATATGGCCCGGAAGGTAACCATTTGAAATGTCATGACCCACTAGAGCAAAAAAAACAGACTTACATATAAATGGGCACTTCCCAGAATATTCCCTTTTGTCTGAGGTATGGGTGATCTCAGTGTTAGTATATATAAGTTTGGGGATGCAGTAGGCTTGCCATCCACATGAGGGGTTGTAGGGGGATGTTTATGGAAGAAGAGCGATGGTTGATATTTGATCTTCTCCTGCAGTTTCAGTCTTTTTTTTCACATGTGTTTGCACTCAGCATTTCGAGCATTGACTTTTCAAAAGGAAGCCAACCCAGACAATACATGTTCAACTAGCATCTCAGGTGGTGCAGGACTCAGACAAGGAGGGTGGGAGTGAGTGACTAATGTTGATTTGCCCACCTTGGGCAGGCATGCACATGATGGGCAGGCTTGCACATGATCTGGACCTTTGCAGTGTTGGCACCTACTGGAGAGAGAGAAAAAGAAAGAGAGAGAGAGAGAGAGAGAGCATTGCATGGCGTGCCACATATGGGCTGGAGTGATTCTGCGTTTCCATTAACAATGAGCTGCATCACTAACAGCTTAGCATGTGTGGAAACCTATATGCACCCTCTGAAACAAGTGACTGCAAAAGTCACAGGCATTTCTGGGAGGAAGTTAAGATGGCATGACCCTCCGCATCTGAGTATCACCTGTAACGGGAACAAATTAGCCAGTAGGCTCTCACCCTGAGGGGTAACAGTCCCACCCACCCTTATGAGAGTGAATGGGCTGATGGGCTGTCGCTGTGAAGGGGAGCAATCTGCCTTGATGGAAAATGAATGGGCCTGGGTTTTCACCATAAAGAGAAGAAAATAGATCTATAGGGTGACTGTGAGGGAGGCTTGTGGGATGAGGACCAAACGAATTGAAACATTAAAACTATTTTAAAAAATGAATGGATGAATGAGCTTTTGGAGATGTTTTCCAGAAAATAAGTGTTGGCATTAGCCATCATATTGAAGTTTTGCCTGAACACATTTGGGACTTGAGTGACTTTTGAATATGACAAACTTGTCTGCATATATATATATATATATATATATATATATATATATATATATATATATATAAATAGGTTATCTAATATACTCTATCCTGGATGTCAAAGGACAGTCTGTTAATGAAAGGAATAGTATTGGACCTGAAGCTGATCCCATTGGGACATCTGAATATAAATTACCTATAGAAGAGATGAGGATATGTATTTTTATTGAAAATTCTCTTTTACATAGGCAACATTTAAAACAGTTGTAGGCACTGCCTAAAACAGATGGTCTGGAGCTGCTGAAGTAAAATAAGATGATTGCAATTATTGAATCCATTTTTAGAGCAATAAATATTAAATCATTAATTACAGTGGTAATGCTAGGAAACCTATCCTGAATCCTGTTAAGTGTGGTCTAGGGTTCCACATCTTAATATGTATTCTAGTAGATGTCTGCGAGTTTTTTTTTCAGTAATTTTTTTATCTAGAAGAAGAAGAACTGAGATGGCGTAGATGTCTTCAGAGAGGTTTCTTTGCTGTATTTGGAAATCTGATACTAACAGCTGTTTTACATATGTGAGGCACAGTATTAATTATTAAGGATAGATTGATAATGTGAGGGAGGGGCTGCCTGTTAAAACTGGGCCTAGTTTGATATTATACAGTGAAGATTATCACCACCTGATGATCCTGAGTCTCTTAGGGTGCAAAAGTAACTGTACTTTTTTATGAAGACATTTGATTATTTTGTGGTTTAGATGTTTGAAATGATGGGTAAGTTGTGGTTGTGCAGTGGAAAGCTGGAAATACTGAGTGATGTTATAGCATTTTCAAGGCTGTATGAGTGTGTTTATCAATGCAAAAATACAACTGGGCATTTTGAATCTATTCCCTTGGTGTAGGTCAATGCATGAAAAATGTCAGGTATCTGTATCCATTCTATTAATAATATGCTTTTCTTTTTTCTTAAGCTTGTTTCTTAAGTTATCATTATAGAACATTTCCTTAACCACATAGTATCTATAGTTAGTACAATTTCTTGTCCAAAACTCATTATTCTGTAATTAACATAGAGTTTTTTAGTGCCATGAGATAGAGGTAAACAACACTGTAACTTTTATGTCATACTCTACAGAGGGTAACACGTCTTCTCAACTTACAATAAGCAATCAAGTAAAAGTACTTGAGCAATGCATGATGTCTAGAAAAACTAATGAACAACGCAGAAGTACTAGATATGATGCCAGTGAGGCCTAACCATATATTAGATCACCATAGTACAGCACTAACTTCATAATCATTTCTGTGTTGGCTTGCTCATGTGCAAGTACAGCATGTTTATTCACTAACAAGTGTGGCCTTTATGAGATTAGCCAAAAAATCTGGATGCTTTTTCCACAGAGCTATGAACAATACATTTTTGATGTTTTAGAAAGAAAATCGTTCTGTGTCAATTAATATTACTTAACATTTGTTTACTGGGAAAGTCCAACCTGGAACAAAGCCAATTTGCAGCAGGGGCCCAGGGAGAAACAGTGCAGATGCATGTCTTTTTAATGTGGGAGGAAACCCACACAAGGATATGCAAACTCCGCACAGAATGCACTCCAGCTGAGAATCGAACCGGAGAATCTCTTGCTGTGAGGCGACAGTGCTACCGCTGCACCACTGCACTGTCCAAATATGGTAGTTGTATAGTTTTGCATTAATGGAGACACACTGATTAATGTCATAGTACTTTAAGCTTCTAGTTCCAGTTTTTCACTTGCATCCTGTTTTCTTACTGGTTTTAACAGCACAACTCCATTCATGCTATGCAGAGCAACAGACTTTAACAAATGTTACATGCTCTGACAATATGTAGAATTGCCATCAGTCTTATCCCAAATTTCTGCAAACTATACCTGCTATGAAGGTATGCACCTGGCACTACTTCCTCAGAAAAGCACTAATAAGCTCAGTGTTTCTAGCAACATTCTTCAAAATAATGCAGAAAAATAGCACTTTACCTAAAATGCATTTAAATGTTAATACTTATCAAGAAAGGAAGAAAATCTTTCTGCACTGTACATCCATAGCAGAAAAATATTATTATACTATTTTACAAAGTACTTTGAGTAATCATATTTTGAGATTCCACTTTTTAGACCAGACATAATATCGATTATATGTCAAACCACTGCAGTAACATTTACAGATGTTGAACTATTGATGGATCAGAATGATTAAATATTGAAGATGCTGTTGAAGAAACCTGCTGTTACCTATTTTATATATATATATATATATATATATATATATATATATATATATATATATATATATATATATATATACACACACACACACACACACACATTTAGAAGTGGAGAGATCAAGTGGATGTCTTTCAGAAACTGAGAATGCTCACTGCAAGTGCATGGAGATTTTACTTGCATCACTAAGAAGTCAAGGGTAGCTTATCTAAACAAAGGAAAGCTTTTTTGTAATGTGGGAAATGACTTGTGCTCAGGTTGTGTGGGCATAAGTGAAAGGAACTAAAAATGTTCTGTGCGTTCATCCCTGCAGTTTAATGTCAAGTAGTAAATATGTTAAAATTAAAGTATTCTTGGACATTTTGTTTCACTGCTTAATAGAAAAAAAAATCTTCAAAACTAGAGTTGGGTGCAGTTGTGCAGTTTCAATGTATGTGAATTTTAATGCATGTTCAAGGAATGTGAGCTTCAAGGTAACAGAAGTTTACTTTTGCTCATGCTAAATCTGTTTTCAATATGTAGCTGTTTTGTTTAGCAAATGGCTGTCAGTGTTTGTGCTATAAAATTTAAAAGCAATGTTAATAGCACAACAGCTGTGCCTTTGGTGCAAAAGGCTGTGGGTTCTACAGACAAACCATGTTGATGGATTGGTGATGCTGCAGTGCACTTCAAGAGGGGGAACTGCACTTCTGAATGTGTCATCCTTTGGATGAGATGTTAAAGTGAGGTCCAGTGTGTCTGCATTAATGTTGGGTGGAATTAGATCTTTTACATCCACCTCAGCTATAGAAAAGAGTAGGGAAGCCATATATTATATACACCTATATACATATTTGCAAACATTTACATTAAGTCTACATTCCTTCATCACTTACAACTTTTCGTTTCACATTTGTATAGACCCCAACTCTTTTTTCCACAACCATCACTGGATTTTTTTGTATTATATTTGGTATTACCCACTTTCCATTAAACATAATCTCATTCAATAATTCATTTCATATTATCCATACAATGCAAAATATTTTCTTATCCAAATGTTTGATATATTCTTTATTACATTTCTCATAAAATCCACATTCAATTATATCCATATGTATCTGTTTATAGTCTTGTATTTGTTCAAAATATTCTGTATTAGTTTTTCTCAATTTTTTTTACTCTTGCATGTTAAAGAAAAACTTGTTCTACAGTTTGTAATTCACCACAAAAGACATATCCTTTTGTTTACCTTTTATAATGCATGTTTCCTGTACCAGAAATCTATTAATTTGTAACCTTCATAAAAAATCTTGACATTCCACATTCTTCGTACGCCATTTATTTCTTTGATTTACAGCCTTTACTTCTTCTTCTGACAAATGTCCCATGGATTCACCCAGTAATTTTTCATCATTATGTTTTTGTACCATAATTTCTTACTTTCTCTATCTCTTCTATACTTAATTTCCATACTTTATTTTGTCTTGATACAGCTTGATTTCTGCATTTCTCCAATCTCTCTCCCTCTTTTTCAGTTCTATTACATTCTATTCTTTTTCATATTTTGTCTTAAATAATCTTACTACCAGTTTGCTTTCTTTTGCACTTATCCATTTTAACACCTATATAAATTCCACAATGCCCCATATACTATAGAGTTCAACAGACCCAAACCCCTCATCTTTCTTGTACATATGTAATGCTCCTCTTTTAAATGGTTTAACCTAGAACCCCCCCCCCCAAAAAAAAGAAAAAAAAAACTAAACATCAGTATGACAAACTGTTTTTCCAAATCTTTTGGTATCATATATACTCCAGCCAGACAGGCTGTTTTTCCTATCCATATGGAATACCTACTATATATAGCACTAAATCCTGTTCTTGTAAAATGTTCATCCACTGCCGCCTAATAACACTCAACACACCACATTGTTTCCTATTAATGATGTTTCCTTTTTCCAGAATGAATTCCCTTTAACATATCCTTTGAATCAAATCCCTTAATTTTTCTTTACATTTCTTGTAAACTATCATTTACATACAAAATCACTTCTTCCATCATTTTACTCTCTTTAGTCATAAGAATAATATCATCTGCATAAGATCTGATGACAGGATACGCAATACCACTATTCTATGTGTACTACACTTTTCTCATTTCCTCATTTGCCTTTTTTTTTACTAGCCAATTCATTATTATCACAACTAAAATGCTACTCATCGGGCAAGCTTGTTTTATACCTCTATTTATGTCTGTCTCTTCACTTAACCAACCATTTATGAAAATTCTTATCTTGCTGTTGCCATACACTGATCTAATTACTTTCTGGATTTGTTTAGTGAAATTATATCCTTCCATTATTTTTCATAACATATCATGATTTATCATATCAAATCCTTATTTATGTCTGTTACCAGTAATTTTGCTTTGTTACTTCCTTTTTTATCATTGTTTATCATTTCTCTAACAATCATTAATAATTTCTGACATAATTTTCCTTTAATTCCATAACTCTTATCTTCTAATACCTTATCTATCTTATTCTCTAATCTTATTTGTATAATTTTCATAAATATCTTATAATTAGTATTATTTAATACAACTGGTCTCCAATTATTTATTTCATCTTTCTCTCTATTCTTCCAAATAAAACTCATAATTCTACTTCTTATTTGTGTATAACAAATACTATATTTCAGCCATTCATTAAATACAGTATACATATTAAGTTTTCTCTTTCCCATTGCTCCACATTCTTATACATGAAATAACCTATACCATCTGAACCTGCTGCAAAATTAAGATCTACTTTCTTTATCACGATATCTATTTCCATTATAGTGATTTGTTTATCGACATCTTTATTTATGCCTTTGTAAATTGCTTAACTTTCCATTAATTTTTATTTTTCATCTCTCATTTTACCATCTCTTTAACATATTGTACCACGATTTTTATAATATTTCCTTGTTTTTCCACTTTCTCATTTTTATTTTATATTTTCTCATTATATTACTGTCTTCTTTTACCATTTTACCTAAATATGGAGATGCTTCTTCCTTTTTTCCTTGCAAAAAAATAACTTTGTTTATATAACACCCCTTTAATTTTTTCTTGATTTCTTTTATATATCTCTTCTTCTTTTCTACAATTGCTTTTTTATTTCTCTCTAAACTTTCTAATCTCTTATTCTGCATTCCCATATATTCTTTTTGTCTTATGGTACATTCCCATTGTAAATAATTATTTTTATATTTCTTTTTAAATGCCATCCACCATTCTGTCCAGTTATTATAAAACTCTCTCATAGTTATATGGTCTTTCCAGAATTCCAGTGTATAATATTTTCCTTTCTCATGCCACAATTTCTCACTTATTTTTTTAATTCATTCTCCAATTTGTATATGGTCTTTATTTTCTTCTGTTTCTGTTCATATTGCCCACATGATCTGAAAATCCTGTTTCCACTGTTTCTTCTATGATTATTCTATACTTTTAGAAACTAATCAATCTCTGTTTTAACATTTCCTCTCCTATATGAACTTTATATTTATATTCCCCATGACTAGATTTCCACACTTCAGAATTTCCTTATTTTTCCTTAATAACATTTTTTTTATTATTTTTATTCCTTAAGTCACAATTGAAATTGCCAGCAACTATAATATCCATATTTACTATTATATAACCCAATATGTATTTAAATAACCTTTCTCTCTCTTTATATGTTACATATGCATGCACCTCTATAAGTCTATAAACTCTATTTTCCCATCTTAGATCTACCACTAATAATTATCCTAATCTAACTAAAGTAAAATCCAATATTGAATTTTTTGTACTATATAGTACCACTATCCCTGAACAGGTTTCTCCTCCCAAATTCCAAGTTATACCACCTCTCCATACGTTTTCTGTTTGTATTCTTTCTTCATTAGTTAAATCACCATCATCTTCTAATACTATAACATCTACTTCACATTTACCACACGACTTTAGTACTCCAATTTTTCTTACCAAACTTTTTATACTATTCCCATTAACTAATAAAATTCTAAGATTATTTGTTTCTCTTCTTCTTAATCTATATGAAAGTATGGGTCTATATTATACTATCGAAAACTGAATGCATCGAACTGCAGCTACATCGGAAATGCAGTTCAGCGAACTGATAATAGTGAAATTGCAGTACAGTGAGGATCAGAAAATTTGTCCTTTCCTCACTGTAGTGCAATCTTGGAGTTGGTGTATATAATTAGCGGTGGTTGTCGGCACGCAGCCACCCACAAGAGTGAATTTGCTGAACTGCATTTCCGATGTAGATGCAGTTTGGCGAATTCAGTTTTCAATAATATAATATAGACCCAAATGATATATGTTTATCCATTTCCTTTACTTTTCACTTTTAAGACAAATCCTTGAAATTTCCCTTTTCTATCTTTTACTCTTTATCCAACAGAATTTTTATTTTTAACTACGTACCTTCCAGTCACTATCTCTCATCACTATCTTCTGACTCAATTTCTAATTCACCTTCTTCTCTTTCCTTTTTGTCTCTATCTGCATTTTGTATATCATTATTCATCTTTTCTACAAAATCATTTTATTGCTCTTCCTGGGGTAATTGCGCCTTATTTTTTCACCTTCATTTACATTTTCTTCTATATGCATTTTCCTTTTTGTTCTTTCCTACAACTCACCCATAAATTCCCTGTTTACACTTATAACATTTCATTTCACATTTTTTTGCATCATGCCCAAATTCCCCACATACAAAACATTTCTTTTTATCACAATTACCTACAAAAATTCCCTGTTTCCCACAAAAAAACATTTTTTTCGGTTGCCCCAAATACTTTACAATAGCTCTGTTTTCTTCAATATTAATCATGCTAAGAATGTGTACAATTGTATAATTTACTATTTTCAAAACAACATTGCAATCCCATTCCCCAGTCTGTTGTCCTCTGCTATCTATTACGTTTGAAATGTCTTTAACTTCTTTACAAAAGTTTTTGATAAATATTGTTTACAGTTTCTCTTTCTGTCTCTGAAACAGTATATGCACTTTCTTTTGTGTTTCATGATAAAAAGTCTTAATTATATAATTATTCCATGGATGCACGTCTTTTCTTTTACCATATTCCCCCAAGAAAGTCTCTAATCCTGTAGTATTCTCAAAAAATGTCACAATATGTCTCTTTTTTATCAAAATAAATGCTCTTGTGCTTTCATTACTAAAGGCACAATCGCCATGTCCCATATTCCATACCTATGCATTTCTGTCTCTTCCTTATTCTGTATACGTGCAACATCCTTCTTTTTTCCTGTTTCTTCCATCTTCTCACTCTCTTTTTTCTTCTCTCGTCTCCCTTATTGCTTCTGAGAATATTTTCTTCTGTATATCATTTACTCCTTCCTTTCGAATCTTGTCTACAATCTCACTTCAGGATAAATCTTTTCCAGTTTCTGACTCATTCTCTTCCATTAAGTCCATCAATAAATCATCACACAACTCTCCCAACTGGAGGGTTGAAATAACAACTTCTTCTTGTGACCATTCCTCTCCTCTGGAGCTATCAAGATAATTCCTTTGAAATAGCTCCTCTGTATCCTCCATGACTTCATCGACATTCTCTTTCTTTTTAAATACATCCTCCAAGTGCTGTATTGAGTTGGGGAAGTTCCTTGATGCCCAGGGCAAATTTCTCCTAATAGTATAAATTCCAGAAATGGTCTCCCCTGAAAAGACACTACTAGCCTAGTGGGACTAACTTGGTCAACAAAGGATATTTAAATTCAAAGTTTTAAATTAAATCTGTATCTCTGCCTTCATTTCAAGAGTAAAGACGGAAATAGTATGCATGCTGACAGTTCTGAGCAGTGTTTATGGTTACTGGGGGAGAGAGACAAGTAATGGGATATCAGAATGGCTGCATGGGGTAGGATTGGGCATGATCCATTCCCTGCCTAGGGTTCCATTTGTCCATGATCCAGCTCTGTGGGATTTTTAAAATGCAAGTTATGCCTCATGTACTACAGGGTGAATGATAGTGTAATGCCAGGGTTACCACCAGTTTCTTTTTATTATAGGGCAGTCTCTTTTTGGCAACTGCATCCCGAGAAAAAACATGAAAAATGGCAAATGTCTTGCGATTTTAGGACAAAAATATTTTGTGTTTCCATTAGTAGTTGCATAAAACAATTATAATGTATTTTTAACATGTTAATATAATCTGAAACAGCTCAAATTCCACAAGTGTGAGCTTTCATTTTGTCAACAAAGTGAAGTACAGTCCATTGCAGTAGTTGTTGGTATGCAGAATTGCATACTTTCACAAAAATTGTCCCATTTTGGGCATCTGAAAGGGTGGCAGCCCTCTCTGTTCTTATATCCCTCAACCTCTTAGCCAAAAACAATGGTAAGACAAAGGCCCAAAAATGGACAACTTTTACATTTTTCTTTTATAAACTTAGAAAGTTGCAAGAATAAAAGGCTTTGTGTTAGCATGCATTTTTTGAAGAACATGAGGACGGAAACTCAAAGGACAGCCATTATTTAGTGACTTCAGTTCTCTGTGATTTGCTAGAAAATGCAAATTTCATGAGGAACAGACCAAAAATATGAGGCAAAAACCTGTGGGCAGTTGAGAAGGATTATAATTAAAGCTGCTCATAGCAATAATATGGGCTGTAAACTACTGACAGTGAAAGACTGGCAAGAACTGAAAGATATGCTGTGTAATACACAAAGCACAGCTGTGCAGGAAGTGACCGTATGCAGACTAGTAGAGATTCGTGCTATAGTAGTGCGCTATGGGGCAGTGAGCAGATATGCACTGCAGAGGATACATGCAAATTACAACATAGTAACATGCAAATGAAAGCAGCTAGGGAAATGAGACCATAATCATATGAAAATATATACAAGGTAAACATACTTATGATTCACTGTCATAAGGGGGAAATTGTGCATCAAGGTACAACAGAGTATAAATGGGAAGCATACTTCTCAGCTGTATAGATTTTCACAGAAAGTGCAGATTTTTGCCTCATATTTTTGGTCCTTTTTTCATAAAATACTGGTTTTCTGGCAAATTAGTGGCAAACAATTTAAGACTGAAGTTAGAAAATAATGACAGACATTTGAGTTTCAGACTTCATACCCTCAAAAGAATTCATGCTAATGCAAATCTTGTTATTCTGTTGACATTCTAAGTTTGTAGGAGCAATATTTAAAAAGTGTCCCTATTTTTGGACCTTTGCCCCACTTTTTCTCATTGCTTTGTCCAGATTTCTTGCTTTAAGAGGTTGAGAGGTATGATGGGAAGTGCATGCAGAAAGAGCCAGAGTTGCAGACAGCAAACATGCTTAGGATTGCAGAAGCAGTCATGCAGCAGTAGCAACATTTCCAGTTGTTAGCACAGCCACATCCTACTTGGATGCATGAAGCGGCATCCAGCAGCAGCAAAAACATTATGAGCAGCAGGTAACATTCCATATGATTCCATAACTTTACTGACCAGAACGTTATTAATCAGCTCCATGTACATCAGGACAGTACCAGCAGCAGGTAACATTCCATATGATTCCATAACTTTACTGACCAGAAGGTTATTAATCAGCTCCATGTACATCAGGACAGTACCAGCAGCAGGTAACATTCCATATGATTCCATAACTTTACTGACCAGAACGTTATTAATCAGCTCCATGTACATCAGGACAGTACCAGCAGCAGGTAACATTCCATATGATTCCATAACTTTACTGACCAGAAGGTTATTAATCAGCTCCATGTACATCAGGACAGTACCAGCAGCAGGTAGCATTCCATAACTTTACTAACTAGAAAGTTGTTGATCAGCTCCATGTAGATCAGGACATTGTATGGACCCCATGTAGATCAGGGCATTGTATGGACCTTGGTTGGCACCCACATATGGAATCTAAAGGAAAGCTTGGCCTTCCTATCACTGTGGAGACCAAGGTAAGTATAGCACTTCCCATCATAACTACAGGGATCTTTCAGAGACAAAAAGGATACATTATATATTCCATAGAACTATGGCTGTAAAATACTGAATACTTTCCTTGACATAATGCATCTACATGTGAATGAAAATATCTGATTTCCTAATATACCAGAGGAGGCAGCTATCACTGTGTCTGGTTCATGTGACATTGCTCACCTCCCTCAGGTGCCAGATGTCATAATTTGCACACATTTAGCAATAAAGTCACCACCTGACCTACAGTCACAAAGGTATGAGGATTGGAAAAGCTATCATTCTATGAAATGTGAGGTAGCACAACAAGCAAGCATGCAATGCAAAAGGGGTTGCAACCAATGTGCCCACACAGCAATCAGCCATCCAGTACAAAAGGGACTGTAAGCAATGTGTCCAGACAGCAACCAGGCATACAATGCAAAATGGATGTAATCAATGTGTAGACATAGCAACTAGCCATGCAGTACAAAAAGAATGTAACCAATGTGTCCGCATAGCAATCAGACAGTTCACACTATTCACATATATGGCATACATCTCAGCTGTTGAGACACTTCCTCAAAGCCATCTAGTTGGCAAGTGGAAGCACTATGGCTAAAGGAAATGTATACAGCTAAATACTGTTCTCAAACATATACACCTTATTTTTTTTACTTTTTATTTATTTATTTTTTTTTACATATGTTTACAGGAAGAGCTCTGATCAATATTGACCAATTTCAATCTCAACGTAGGTTGCAATTGCACACCAGCAACAGGTACATTTAATAAAGTAATGACATTTAAAATCAAAACAATTGTGCAATCATTTGGAAATGACATTAACAATTAATTATATAACAGTGAATCTAGCAAAATACTACCTAAGTAATACTTACTCTTATCAGTAAAGATGTAGAAGTAAAAAGGTTCTGTGTAGAACTATCCTCTACATTTCAGTTTGTTATAACTACTATATAACAAAAGAAAGTTGCTAAGTACTCTCTTACTAAACTAAACAACCAAACCAGATATAAGGTAAAATAACCAGTCGGGAAAAGATAAACACAAAGCCTTCTTTAACTATGTTTGAGAACTCATAAACAATGCGTAGTGCTGCACAAAGCTAATTGTACATAACGTCATTTACACAGACCCAGAGGACATAGCCAAACTATTAGTGGACAAATTTAGCTCTAACTAAATCCCCTCTACCCTCCTATATTTCCAGATCACATGCCTGTATCTATACCAACTGCTCAAATTTCCCAAGAATAAGTAGTCAAAGCAATATCCAAGACAAAGAACACTTACTTCCATGGGGCCAAATAACATACCATGCTGCCTTCTGATCAGCCTGAAACAGGACTAGTCAAACCCCTTTTAAGAGGTTATTCAATATCAGCCTCCAAATAGGCTTCATGCTGACTGCAAAGACATCAGCAACAGGTGAGGTGGCAAGAGACCCATAAGTCTGACCAGCCTTATCTGTAAGGTATGATAATGATCATTATAGATTTAAAAATAACAACACAGGCAACCAACATGGTCAGTCAGGATACAGGGATAGGTGCCCCAGGAGCCAGGTATAGGGGGCATGATCAGCACTGTATAACAGGAGCTGGTCAGTGGGACTTGGGTGGGCGGGCACAGCTGCAGTGTTGGAAGTCATGGGTGGCAGGGCACAAGTGCAGTGTTGGAAGTCATTCAAGAAGCCATTATGTGAAATTAAGACTGGTTAACTGGTTTTCTTTGAGTGTGAGTGTGTGTGTGTGTGTGTGTGTGTGTGTGTGTGTGTGTGTGTGTGTGTGTGTGTGTGTGTGTGTGTGTATATATATATATATATATATTAGGAACTGTAGCAAGGAGCAAGCATCTCTCTATGCTACAGCCCAGAGCATATTTTTTCCTTTTTGTCCTCTCCTGCAGATTACTTTTTTTTCTGAACTCTGGAGGGAATGTTAATTGTCCAGGGTGCCAACTGACATACCTACAGCTCTGTTTCCAGCTGTGTCTCCTCCAAATGATAGGTGCTCAGCAGACTGTTCCACCACAGCCAACTCTGATGAGGCTGAAGCTAAGGAGAATGACAAACTCATTCCCTCCAGTACAGCTCTTTTGATTGTGCACCTTTAACACCTAGTGGGCGTGGCTTGGGCCTTTAAAAAATAAAGTTATCACCTTACAATTCTAACAAATACTCATTGACATAGGTCACATGTCAATACAATTGTGTTTGCCATCATGTATGCTTCAAGATAAAATATTCTGATACCTTGTACAGGGCATGGTTTTAGAAATATTAATGCAAATATGAACAAGCAATATTTGATGCCTAGAGGAGCAGTAGGAGGTAACTGCAGATGCACCTGGAGGCGTCACTCGGATGTAATGAGTTGTGCCTCACCAAAGTCGGGATCCCAACCCTTCACTGGCAGCTAGTCCAGCACTGTTGCCTAAAGTGGCCCAACCATAACTGGTGCAGCTGTTGGAGACTGATGGAGATCGAGCAGTTGACAGATGCATGCTACAAATGGACATCTTCTTGAAACAAATTGCACATTTGGTCACTGGCTGGCTGCAGCCATCAGACAGCCAGAGGAGGGTATAGCCCATGTCACTGGTCACCTTACCTTATCATCTGATGATGGGTCACAGTAATATCCTTCTGAACAGGGAAGCAGATATGACACTATTCCTCATATCCCACACTGTCACCAGCCTGGTATAACCCCTTTCTCTTGAGTCACACCCCATGCCCTGGGTATCATCCAACCTTCCTCATCTCCATCTCTCTGTTTTTATCTATCCACTCTATGTCTACCCACCTTAATGTGCCACCTTAATGTGCTCTCACCCACCCCTGTTTCTACTGTTGTAGGTAGGTATGCATGTATGTATGTATGTATGTATGTATGTATGCATGTATGTATGTATGTATGTATGTATGCATGTATGTATGTATGTATGTATGCATGTATGCATGTATGTATGTATGTATGTATGTATGCATGTATGTATGTATGTATGTATGTATGTATGTATGTATGTATGCATGTATGTATGTATGTATGTATGTATGCATGTATGTATGTATGTATGTATGTATGTATGTATGCATGTATGTATGTATGTATGTATGTATGTATGTATGTATGTATGCATGTATGTATGTATGTATGTATGTATGTATGTATGTATGTATGTATGTATGTATGCATGTATGTATGTATGTATGTATGTATGTATGTATGCATGTATGTATGTATGTATGTATGTATGTATGTATGTATGCATGTATGTATGTATGTATGTATGTATGTATGTATGTATGTATGCATGTATGTATGCATGTATGTATGTATGTATGTATGCATGTATGTATGTATGTATGTATGTATGTATGTATGTATGTATGTATGTATGTATGTATGTATGTATGCATGTATGCATGTATGTATGTATGTATGCATGCATGTATGTATGTATGTATGTATGTATGTATGTATGTATGTATGTATGCATGTATGTATGTATGTATGTATGCATGTATGTATGTATGTATGCATGTATGTATGTATGTATGCATGTATGTATGCATGTATGTATGTATGCATGTATGTATGTATGTATGTATGTATGTATGTATGCCTGTCTTCCCTATCACCTTAACATATCCCATTTCCTTCCCTTCTTTTCCTTTCACCCTCTTCTCTCCACTCTGTATAAAGAATAATCAGCCCTATTCTCACAAAAGCAGTATTTCCGTACCTTTCCTCCCATCCTGTATACTGCTATATGTTGTCCTGTGTGTCCCTCTGCTTGCTAACACCCCCATCTTGTTACCTTCTATGCACCCCTTTCTTCCCCTTCTATGCATTTGACAAATGCCCATGTATGTGGATGCCATAGCACTGCAGTTGCAAATACTGTGTGGTTATAGCTTAATTGTCTGCTTTGTGCTGTCCTTATTTCAAGATGCACTTGATGCACAACATCACATTTCCAGTTTTGGCAAAGTCTGCACAAGGAGGCACTTAGTCACTCTTTGAATCCTGTCTTGTGTTTCTTTGTAGATATTTCTTTTCATAGATATGTCTACTGGTGTATTTGTTGTGGTGCTCATTTCAGTGTACAAGAACACAGCCACCTGCAGAGAAATGCTGCCTGTCTTGCTTTAAATATGTTACTAGTACCTACATCACCACACAATGCCAAGAAACTACACAAGCATTGTGCAGGATTGCACCCAGACACTATAATGTGATGCAGTAGCTCTCTATGAACCCCAGACACTATTATACAATACATCTGTAGCCCAAATGTGGAATATTAAAAGCAAAACATCACTTCTGTAAATCTCAGTTGCAACATGTAAGAAGTAGAAGTTGCTATGCATTTAAGATCCTAGCATTTAGATATCCAGAAAGTAGATAAACACAAATGCCTATAACACAAAATGCATCCAATAATGTATAACATCTAGAACTCCAAGTGATATCCATAGGACTTCAATGGAATCTGTTGTCCCTCTGTGGTTTTGTCTTTTACTCTTTTTCCACTTGGATGGAAATGCAAAGATGTCCAAAATTCTCAACAGCATCACTACATCGTATACGCTAGTGTCTGTTGTACCCTTTTGCTGTTATTTCCATTCCATGCCACATTTTGATTGTATCGTTAATACAATGCTAGATGACACTCCATGCCACATTTTGATAGCATCTTTAATACAGTGCTAGATGACACTCCATGCCACATTTTGATAGCATCTTTAATACAGTGCTAGATGACACTCCATGCCACGTTTTGATAGCATCTTTAATACAGTGCTAGATGAAAATAACGCATATAGAGCACAGAGTAGCTGTGGGTAGAATTAGATATTCTGGTGGTTTTATAGCAGAGATGACTTCCCTAAGTTAAGGTGGCTTAATGTAAATTCCAACCGAAACTGTGAAACTGCATTTTTCTTACTATAAATCTGTGTGTCCTTACTGTGAATTGAAACTCATGTGTCTATAACATATGTGAAATGACAGAATAGCGCTCACTTTCCACATAGCTGTCAGAGATTTTTCATTTTGTCTCAGAGAGAACTTAATTTTCGTTACTAATATTTTAAGGATGCAGTTTCGTTTATTTATTTATTTATTTCCATTTGATAAAAGGGTGGGTGAACTGCTCCATTAACTCTTTTTCCATCATGAACTGGGTACCACAATTGGTACACAACATAAAAAAACAATATGATGCATGAAGATAGTGTAAACAAGTAAATAAGAATTAAACAGTTAAATGCATATAGTACAGCAGTGTGCATTTAGTTATTACAAGAAAACATTGGTATATATATATATATATATATATATATATATATATATTTACAGATAATTATGGTGCATATTCTAAAACATACAATAGCAAGGTAAAATGTCTAAGCAGTAAAGTATATACAATTAAAATCTCTATAGAGTTAATGGGCATTTCATTTATCAATACAGTTTCTGTTATATGCCACATTAAACTACCACATCAGATTAAACAATGCAATGTGTTTGGGTATCTGTGGCTTATGAAAGCTGCTACAATGGGCAGCTTTTACTGTTTTAAGTGTGACTTTCTTGAAAGGCAATGAAAACGATCGTTTGCTGTCATTCTATTGACATACTATATAGGTAAAGCCATACCTGACTGAAATATAGGTGCTGTGTTTACACAAGCAGTAATGCTGGACAGAGTATCTGTTATTGTGGGCCCCTACACCCCTGGAAGGGCATTATTTCCACAATAACACACATGCAATGGGGACATTATTAAGTTTGGAGAATGAGCTATCTGTCATACTGTTGTGTATTTGCATTTTTATGACTAGATTTTTTTCTTTATTTTTGATGTAAACTAGTTCTTCTGCTTACTGTTTCAAACATGTTGTAGTATATAGAATTATTGCTGGTGGAAGTATTTTACATCCGAGATAAAAGTTATGTAAATATTTAGTATCTACACACATACACAGATTCAGAAACACAGACAGACCCACACACGACCAGCACATACCAAACAGCCACTTTGTTGAGTGAATACATCCTTACATGTCTCCTTGTGAAATGAATAAAAAAAAAAAAAAAACAGAATGCAAAGTATTGCAACCCCCCACCCCCCTTTACTGTTCCTGGTTTTGCAGCTTAGCACTGTATATTAATTTTCTGGTAAATTACTGAGTATTAAAGCCAGTCAATAATGCCAGTCATTTAGAGTTTCATACCTGTCCATGTTTAACAAATACATGCTGATTGACTGTCTATTGCAAACATCGCTGTCTCTCTGTCCCCCTCTGTCTGTATGTCTCCCTCACTCTCCCCCTTACACTTTCATGAAAGCACATGCACAGAAACACCACACACTTTTTGTTGTTATTTTATTCATTGTTTCTAATTTTAAGCTCTGTAAATAGCAAAGCTTTGTTTAGCAAACGCAGAAAAATGTCAAACATTTGCGTATTTATTGTCTGAGCTTCGTGGCAGCTTAATATACTGTCATGAAGTGGCCGACCTGTTTCTCAGTGGGCATTACCTGTACATTAACACCATCATGAAGTGTTTCTTCTCCAGTAAGGGTGGCGATGGACAGGTCACCCATTCTCTAAAGAGTGATAGCATTTCCTTTACAATAATTTCCTAAAACAGCAGCAATATAAATATCTGAGACAAGATTCTATAAAGTGTGATTCTTCAGATTCATTTTGCTGAATGTTTCTGACATCAAAAATACCTCCAGGTTAGGCAGCGCTGTACAGTGGAGAAAAAAAGCTCTTACAGTAGCAAAGCAACATGGGATTAATCAGTGGCTTGGGAGTCTGACGCACTGGTAGGGAAGATGGGAGTGTCCATCTTGGGAGGGGAGGGTCTGAGTACACGGGGAGAAAAAGAAATTGGAGGTTCCTATTGGAAGCTGGAAAACAAGTCATCAAGTGTTTTTTGTAGGGTGGACAGGGTGGCTTGAAGTGTGGAGTTGCACAATGTTGTTTGCCTATTGCATATCTCTCCTCAGAGTATTACATGCACACATATGGGAGGAGAAACTAGGTAGGTCAAAAATAAGAAAAAACTTCCATGACTACACCATGATGCATAGTCCTGGGTTAACTCACAGGTCCACACTGGCCCCCAGCCTGGTCGGAGGGAGAGTCCAAGAGTGTTAAAAAGGAGGGGTGGGTATAATTTGTGATGGACAAAGGCACTAAGATGTACTCTGATGGTTGATGCCATGGAGAGAATAAGGAATGGAAATTAAAAGAACACCTCCTAATTAAATATAACCAACTACAAGGACTTAGTCACATTAGACAGTCGTAGTGCTTCCTATCCTTTCAGACCGTCTTCCATTACTAGAATATTCTGCAGAAAGTATTTGGTGGATCCCTTCCATTCAGTCTTGGGTTAGTAGACTACCTTATATGAATTTTATGTACAGCATTATTTTTAGTTTATAATATAGGCCTGGATTTTAGTAATACATCTAGAGTCACAGATGAAGTTGTTAACTACCTTTGGAAAGATGTTTCGCAAATGACCGATACCTTACATCATTGGCTAACTCCATTGTTCTCTAGTAAGATCAGTCTTGCTACATTCAGTGCAGGAATAACATCTGTGTATATTTATGTTCTGCAAGGAGAGAGTCCTTAATAGGGCAGCCGCAGTGGTGCAGCAGTTAGCGTTGCCACCTAACAGCAAGAGGTTCTCCGGTTCAATCCTCGGCTGGGGTGCCTTCTGTGTGGACTCTGCATGTCCTCCCTGTGGTCGCGTGGGTTTCCTCCGGGTGCTCTGGTTTCTTCCCACATCCCAAAGATATGTTATAGGTAGCTTGAACACTCTAAATTGGCCCTAGGCATGAGTGTGTGCATGTGTGTGCCTTCTGTGGAAGGTTGGGTGCCGGGCTGGAAATTCGACACTGTAAAAACTCCACTGCCAATCATGAGTGGACAGGTGATCCGCTGTGGTGACCCCTAACCAGGAAAAGCCGAAAGAAGAAGAAGAAGGAGAGAGTCCTTAATGTCAAGCAGACACCATATGGAAGTGACCTAAAGTACTTTATGGTGAACCAAAATTTTTACCTCCTACTCCCATCTCCAAATCCTGCTGATCCTTTATTAAAATAGGAGTGCATCTCTGAATGGAGTCTGTACAAAGAGGTTCAGAGTTTGTGCAATGCAAACTGTAAGAAAGTATAATAAATGTTTTAGAAGCAGGGGCTGTCCTCTGTGTAATACAAGAGACATATAGGTCTATCTTTAAATGGATATAGAAAATTGTTCTTATGCAGTTAAAATGTGCCTCTAATCAGAGAATAATTTGCCAAAGATAACATCAGCAAAAGGGATACAGAGTACGGAGAGAGTGGAGGAAAGCCTATTCTGGACTTAGTAACTATTCCAGTAAGACTAATACTAGCATCACAAACCAGACTTTTTTTTTGGGGGGGGGGATAGGGATGGTGATATGCTGCACAGCAGCAAAATCTGCTCTATAAGACTAACATATTCTCTGAATAAAGCAGCTGTTCTGACTCAGGCCCAGGCTTCTGAGATTCAGAGATAGAGACTACTTCTTTGCAGAGGTCACACCTTTTCATAGCTGTTGCTGCTGCTGTCAGTTAGGAGAGTGTCAACATCTGGTGTAAGTACATCCAAGAATTACCCTTTAAATCTAAATATTTTGTTGTGCCTGCTGATTTTCTGCAGGGAAAAAGACTGACATAGTTAACATGTTTGGTTTATCATCATTCTAATGAAATATCATGTTCCATATGGTATTTAATTTGTGAATTTTATTTTTGACATTTTTTTTATTGGCAGGCAACCTAGAGAAATAAGCTATGAGCTGTTAATGAGCTGCTTCCTGAGGTACAGGGGTTTGAGTCCTTCAGCTTTCATTTGCCTACAGCTGAGGCAGGTTTGAGTCCTTCAGCTTTCATTTGCCTACAGCTGAGGCAGGTTTGAGTCCTTCAGCTTTCATTTGCCTACAGCTGAGGCAGGTTTGAGTCCTTCAGCTTTCATTTGCCTACAACCGAGACAGGTTTGAGTCCTTCAGCTTTCATTTTGCCTACAGCTGAGGCAGGTTTGAGTCCTTCAGCTTTCATTTGCCTACAGCTGAGGCAGGTTTGAGTCCTTCAGCTTTCATTTGCCTACAGCTGAGGCAGGTTTGAGTCCTTCAGCTTTCATTTGCCTACAGCTGAGGCAGGTTTGAGTCCTTCAGCTTTCATTTGCCTACAGTGTGACCTTGACCAAGTCACTTCACCAGACAGTGCTCTGGGCTCTTTAGGAAATTGGACTGGCCTCCTCAATAGTTTCATGCACTGCATGCCTAGCAGCTACCTATTAACCTACTAGGTCGGTGCAAATGTTTTTTCCTAGGAGTGACCAAGGACTACTGTATGGCCAAGTGACATGCTTAAAGTCAGTATGCAAATAGATACTGAGGAATTTAAATGATGTACTACTGTTTGAAGCTCATTCACAACTCATAGTCTTAGCCCTATGAAATATACTGCCTCACAACACTTAAATGAGACCAGTGCCTATCCTGGATATAGGGATTGCTTTAATAAGCTCAAAATGAACCTAAAACTTCAGATACAGAACACATCTCAAACAAGTGAGCAACAAAGCACAACACCTACTTTATTGGTTACATTTAGCTTTTAAGAGTGAGTTCCAGGTGGATAGGTGTTTGAATACAGGATCATTGTCCGATTCTAAACAAGGACCATCATATCAAGTATCAGATGATTGGTTAAATAACAAGACAGAGAACTGTGCAGGTTGTCTGGTAACAGGTCAGTCTGTGAAATGGATGCAGTGCTCTTTTCTGGAGATCATAACGTGTGTGTGTGTGTGTGTGTGTGTGTGTGTGTGTGTGTGTGTGTGTGTGTGTGTGTGTGTGTGTGTGTGTGTGTGTGTTTTAATCCACAATAGTGATTAGCACTGAAAATACATTTTGATGACTTCTTGCTGTGGGAGGTAAACCTCAAGCTACCATGTGTGTGTGGGGAGAAGGGCTTTCTCTTCCTCCATCTAACTAAATATTATTACCTCCAAATCACCTTATATTGAAGGAAATGTAGTCATCATAACTGCATCCACCATTTACTTTGGCTGGAAGATTTTATTTTTTTCTTTTAATGTTATATGGACTTCAGTGAATAACACATATGTCCCCTGGAGCAGCAATGTGTGTTTAGTCATTTGTTGACACTCTTTGAATATGCTAACCGGTTGTGTTCCATACAGGTGAACATGTCAAGATATGTGAGTACAGGGGGAACAATATCATAAGTGGTTTATTTTTAAGCTACAAGACATATTTCATTTAAATTAAAAAAGATTACAGTAAATGGTGCTCGCCACTCTGCATATTTAAATGCATACATTTCAGCAGTCTCAACTGACCAATATGTTGGAGACTTGCTTGTAATGCAGATGGCTTGGGTTTAAATAACAGGCCACTCAACAAAAGAGCCATCCAGCAGACATATGGAATTCAGTTTACGTTTCTTGTTACAGAGCACTCCCTAATGGATATCCAAATGCTAACTTCAGGTGTATGCACTTATGTATGTAAATTATCTGTTTTATGGTATTATACTTAGTTTTCAAAATTAGTGGTGTGCAGGTACTACAACAGAGCCTATGTTACAGCAGCTGCATGTTTTTACATGCAAAACCAGTCTGAAGAAGTCACTTCATGCAAGAAAAATGCAGGCCATCAATCACCTGATTCTCATCATCATCTGGAAGCAAAGCAACTGGAAGACACTCACAGTGGAAAAAAAACACACTTCTCTATGGGATGGGTGAAAAGTTTTAATGCCAGGTGGGATGCAAGAAAGAAAGGATTGACAGGGTTTTGGGAAGAAAAGATGTTCAGACTGGTAAAGGCAAACATATGTGTAAAACAAGCACTGGCAATCCCAAATGCAGGCTTGCACCAGAGCTACAGTACACAAATAGTGGTTAGTGATGGGTAGTCAACAAAATCTATGCACTGTTCAGTGCCTAGCTTTAATAAACATTGTATATACCCTCTTATGAAGCTCTTGAATATATTGTACTCTGACTTTTACTGGTTTTATTCTGTACATAATTACAAAAGAAAATTTTACCCTCACCCTTGCAATTTAAACAAATGTTCCTGCCTTAAGAACCGTAAGTGTTATTAACAAATTATAAAGTGCAAACCACTCAGTACAAGCTCATTGTTATGTGGCAGCCTTCTTTAGATTTGTTGTGTTAAAAGTAGATTTTACAACTCTTACTAAGCAGAATAAATAATCATCTTCCAATATATTGTAAACAATTTGGAGTACGGCAGTGTCAGAAGGAGCTTCACTTATTTGCTTTGTATTTTTCATTGCAGAATTCAGTAATAGCTTCAGCAAATAATAGTAACATAGCAATTGTGCATAAAGGATGTTAATCTTCCACATTTCATATGCACCTGAGTACAACTGGGAAGTCACAGTGCATTTTTGTCTAGATAGCGTCCGAAGAGAGCTGTACAATACAGTACACTTAAAAGGGAAATGGGCATTTATATATATATACATATATATATATCTATACACACAATTGTTTTTGAAACCCAGTGTCACTTATCATTACACTTAGTGAGCCAATAATAAATCCAGCTGCATATACATTGTGCAAATATTTTCATCCAGCTGTGAGCTTTCATATAGATTCATAGGTAAGTACTAAGCTAGGCGTCCTTGTGGGCCATTTTAAGCCCAGCCAGGTTCCCTTTTTCTGCTTGAATTACCCCCTCCCATTTGGTAAGAGATCGGCCTTACCCATCCCATGGCTGATAACTAGATATTACCCCAATCAGAATAACCAGGATCATACCATACAAAATTTGAGGAGACCAATGCATGGGATAAAGCATTTAGGGGTTGCCTCTGTCCATTAATAGTACAATGGCAGTTCTGGGGTAAACTTTCTGTTTTCTATCCATAGATCCAATTTGTGCTTGAATGTGGACTTGGATGAACTTTGTTTTATTTGGATAGGGAGTCTGTTCCAGAGCAGCAGTATCCTCTCTGAGATATACCTGTCCCTCCAAACTGTTCTGCTGATGTTTCAGAAGAGGTTTAGATGCCTAAACAGAGTAATTCTGTTGCTTGTCTGACTTGATGTGCAGTAAATCCATCAGTTTTGGGTTGAATGATTCCTTGCACTCCAGAGACAGGTCACTTCTTAGCAGTCTGTAGGATACCAAGTATAGTAACTGGGCTTTGAGTCAGTCTATGGAGGACATGTGGTTTAGGCCTTGTATGCTTTTAGTAAGGTATCTCTGTGGGCATTCCAATTATTGCATGTGTCTGGGCAGATACATGCCAAAAGGGGCATTATACTCAATGAGTGAAAATTATAAATATATATGTAAATTATATATCTGTGTATCTAATATTATTATATTATATTATATATTATATAATATTCTTCATGAGGCTAAGCAACTCTGTCTGCGTTGTATGATTGTTGAGATATTTAAAGAAATATGAAAATGCTGACAATTGGAATGATTAGTGTATAAACATATCTTTATCTGCAATAAACAAAAAGCAGATATCAATGTCTGGCATGCAATCTACCATGAAATCTTTCAATAGATGTATGTCACATCTTTTTTTTTCAGTATTATTGCAAATATGAATAAGCATATTAAACACCTAGTTGCATCACTAGGCCAGTTCTAGTGAAATGTGTGGGGATATCATTGGGATTTAATGAGTTTTAATATCACATATAGGCAGGAATGGGAACATATGACTCAAGAGAGGAGCAGAAACACTGACTGCCCTCAGAAGCCTTATTGAGTATAACATTTTGAATGCAGTGAAGGGCTGTTGTTTTAATTTCTACTTGGTATCTGCTTCATATGTTTTAATTTTATTGGCCATGCATCTTTAACCACAGTTGCTGTAGTTCAGCTCCAATGGAAGCCAATATTTCTACATTCATCAATGTTTGTTTTAGTGAGGTTTAGTTTGATTTGTGTCCGCTGTCTTCTGCTGACCTCAGGTACCTGTCTCCTCTGCACATGCTCACTATTCTGTTCATCTGTGCCCCTTTGTAGATACTATTATGGAGGTGCAAGAGTTGGGAATGACTAAACAAGTGCCCATCATGCTGCAATTGTTGGGGGGCATGTCGTATGCCTTAATTTTTTATCTGTGCCCCATTTGCAATGTCTCATGCTGGGTGTTTGCATACAAATATACTTAAGCATTCCTGAATAGATGTTTGTTAGGGAATGTTAGTGATGTAGACAAGTAATGCCTGACTCCCAAATTACATCTCTAGTACTGTGAGCTCTGGGTACATTCTGTGCAACCTGTCTGATGTGTAGAAATATTTGTGCAAGCACTCCCACCCAAAGATATTAAACTTCCTTGCCTTTGTAACCTTCCTTGGGATCATGCAAATTTCATGTCATTCTGTTGCAGTTAAATGGACACCAAGATTTCCTTCTCACTCCTGTCGCCACTTGGTGTGCTCCCTCTCATCTATCTTTATTAAACTTTAGTACAGCCTACTTATTAACCTTTTTTCATTGGCCTGGCTATTTCTAGCTGCTATTAATAGTTTGATGATTTCTGGCATGACCTTCCCCACCAAGTGTTTCTCCCATTGTGATTATTACATGCAGCCACTATGTCTAAATAAGACAGGCAATCCTTGTCTCTAATGTCCAGATCTTGCATAGCCTGCAGCCACCTCAGCACTTGGTCCTCATGGAATATCCACTCTCAGAAAATAGGGCATCTTCTCTAGCAATCCAACCTTGTGTTAAAAGGTCATTGTCAGCTGGCCTGACTTTCTTACCAATAGGGGATGAGCTCCATTTTCCAGTCTACATACACTTTCTGGCCTACCACCCTCTCTCAAAAAAATTTACTCCCTCCTCCTTGGGAATCTGGGACCACAAACTTAATCTCTCATTTCTCTTCTTATGCCCCCCACAACCACTTGAGTCATAACTAGAATCTTCCATTCTGTTGTTATTAGTGTTTTATTTTAAGTGGTTCTTCCCAGTTGTGAAGCTTTATAATAGCCCCTTAAACTTGCGACGGCTAACCCTCCCTTATATAGAGGTTGACAAAGCTTCCCCCAGCTTACCCTTGGCTTTTTACCTCCACAAAAAACTACTTTACCCTTTTCTTCAATGGACACTAGAAATTCTCATCCAGGCTTCTGAGGAAGGCTTACCCCAAGTACTTAATCAAAGGCTGAATTAACATCTGAGAGAGAGAGATGTCTGTTGATTCTACCTCTATGATTCAGTAAAAGACTCACCGCTCCTCTGGGCAATCTAAACCCGTAGGTACTTCATTCTGGTATGTCCCCATAAAATGGGTACTGTTGTACCAGGTCAAAGGTTGGGGTAAAATTAATAGGTATGGCTACTGTTTTGCAGTCATTCAGCTTATATCTTGATAAGACCATTAACTCCTGTAAAGTGTTAAAGTCAATAAGTGATGCACAGGGATTGTCATGTATACCATTATTTCAACTGTAAAGAGTGCTAGTTTTTCTTGCCACATCCTCCAGGGGAAATCCATGTAATGGGTCTTGTCTAATTTTCTATACCAGTCATTTCAAATAAAGTGTGAACAGGAGCAGGGGGAGAAGGCATCCTTGCCTCACCTGTTCACTGTCTATTCTGAAAACCTTTGAGAGTGCACTGTTAAATTTTAACCTGACCTCAGAGCCCCTATAACAACTGTTCAAGCAACCTGATCAGTGTTGTTGGGCAGTCAGATCTCACTAATGTCATTAACTGGAAATCCCAATGGACTCTAACAAATGCCTTCTTAACATCTAGTCCCACTATAAGTAATGAGGTACCCTTTTTTTTCCTTTTTTCTGATTTGTCACAATGTTCATTGTAAATGTCACCTGTCTGGTGACCCATTATAAAGCATCAGCTTTGGAAGGACTTTCGCATATCGGTTAGTAATTACTTCCGTAAGTACTTTACAAGCATAATTAAGTATAGATGTTCCCTTACATGAGGATACTCTTGTAGGGCCTTTGCCCTCCTTGGGGATTATTGTAATAACTGCTTTTCTCTACAAGTCAGGGGCATGAATGTCAGAAAGGACCCTGTTGATCAAAGAGTCACAGACTTTCAGTAGGATAGCCTCTCTACCTCCACAACTTAACAGATAATGCAATTGGACTCTGCAATTTGCTAGAGGTCTACTTGCATAAGAAGTTCCGAATTTCAGCTGCTGTAACCACCTAGACTAACCTTATAGGCTCCACCTCCTCCTCCTCTAGTCTTGGCAGTGATAAATCCTGTAGATATTCCTCTGCTTTTACCCTCCAATCTTCGTTTATCATCTGACCACCATATAGCTCCTTGTAACAACTGTAGAGGACATCTTGGATTTGCTTCAGATCATAATGCTATGTATCAGTCTTATCATCCCTTAACCCTGTTACCCTCTTCCCCCAGCTTAGTTTATGGAAACGTAGCTTATATAATAGCACTTTTTTAACTTAGAAATGTTCTCAAAATTATTTAATTGGGGTACTGTTGTACTCATACATTTCATCCAGGCATTTTGTTTAGTTCTGTGGGATGCTGTAAGTTCATCCTTTAAGTATGTCCACTCTCTTGGTTTTTGTTGTAACTTCCTAAGTTTTGTTAATGCTTCCTTATGTTGCTTATAGTTTGATCTTCTGTATTCTCTCTCCCTGTCCTGCAACTTGTGAGAAACCTCCCTTTTAATGTTTCCCCATTGCTCTGGTTCAGCTTCACCTCTTCCCCTCACTTTTTTTTGTAATTCCTGGAGCAATAGCCTAGCAAAGGACAAATGCTTGCAAGATATCAGCCAATCGTTTGGGATCCTCCAGTGCCAGAACCTTGTCTGGTTAGGTTGTGGTAGGATGTGCAGTATTAATGGAGTATGATCAGATATTATCAATGGCAGGATATAAAAATGATTCACCCAGTACACATGTTCCTTTGTTACATATATCCCGTTGAGACTAGCTCATGCTTTATGCCTGAATAAACAAAACGTCTATTACTTACCACTCAGAGCCATTGTTGTTACATCAATCAACCCAAACATTTTCAGTTGCTCTTGAGACATCTCCCTTCCCCTAGTTCCTAAATGGCTTCTTGGTCTTGGACCACTTGATGCATCCCCCACCACTGTAATAATGTATTCCAATCTGCTGTTATGACTAAGAAGCCTAGATGAAAACTGTCTCATTCAAAATGGCTATAATCACTATTCAGTGCAACTTTAAAGGTATGTATATTAAAAACCATGTTACTTTAATTTCCCTAATTGACCCTCTCATTGAAACATATCTCCTCGGGATCCGGGATACAATTCTGTAGCTTCTTCAGTCAGGGAGTAAGTTGCTCAAGTATTATAATAAACTTGTAAAAAATAACTGCAAAAAATGCTGAAAAATGACCACAGGTGGCAAGACAAATCCATGGAACAAAATATAATCCACAGAGACAAGTTTTAATTCATAAAAACAAGTAGTGTAAGCACTTTCGTCTTGCTTCTGTGAGCAAGACTTCAGACAAACAGAACTAATGCAAAATACAGCTATTTAAAGTGTCACATGTTGAACATCAATTAGCTTCTAAAAGCAAAAGTTACAGATATTTAAAAACATTTCAATATAAATACAAATGGTAAAATAATAAGCATGAATAAATAAGCAAGCATGAATAAAACTGACCAAGAATGAAAATGCTGTGCTAAATAATTACTTGAAGTGCAAGATGAGCAATTTATTTAAAAGAAGCAATTCATTTAAAAGAAATGCCTCCAGGTGCATCTGCAGTTAACGCCTACTGACGCCTCCAGGCATCAAATATTGCTTGTTTGTATTTGCATCAATAATTCCAAAATCATACTATGTACAAGGTTTTAAAAGATTTCTTCTTAAAGCTTACACAATGGCAAACTCAACTGCATTAGTATTTGACCTCTGTCTAGTGGAGGTAAAGAGATAGTAAATGTTGTTTTTATTATATTAATTTATATAGATATAATTTGGGTTCCTATTATAACCTCAAAATTGTAAAAGTTCGAATGTCACATGGTCAACACCATATGATCGAAGTTTTACAAGTTCAAAGGTTAAAACAAATAGCTCCGTACGGTGCAGAATGGGAAGACTTCCCTTTTCTGCACTGAAGTGTAATCTCGGAGTTGGTATATTTAATAGCAGGGGTGTGGGGGGGGATGCAGGGGGGCTTGGTAAGTTTTTTTTTTTATTATATATTCGATGCTTCAAACTTCGCTCATATGGTGTCGATCATATAAGGTTCAAAGTTTTGAAACTTCTTGTATATAATATAGACCCTATAATTTTCATATTTTTCTAATTATTTCAACAACCAGGTAACAAAGACAGAACTCCTTAGCCTCATATGAAAGCTCTCAAGTCAGATGAACAAAATACTAATGACAGTATTGGTTGCTGAGATATTGTAAGTTGTTTACAAAATATTACAAATGTAATAGTTACTGTGTTTACTGTGACTTATAAAATTCAGTTCAAGACCTAGAACCTAACGAATACTACCACTATAAAAATAGTTTGTGCTGAAGGGTTTGCCATTTATACTTCTTTCATAACCCCTATGGTTCCAGAGATATGAACATTTATTTGAAATGTGGGGACATAATTTGATTCTGTCAAAAGGCTTAGGCTCTGCCCATTGGAAATTACAGTGCAAACTTCCTGAGGTCCACTGTAGGGAATGAGATGTGTCTTCTGTTCCATCTAAGACTTAGGCCCTCCTTAGTCTCAGCAATGTATGACCAATCACAGCAGCTTCCTGTTGTTCCAAGTAATTGTCCAATGGATTCTCAATTCTTACTATTCCTCCAGTGTGCAGTGCAGACAATATCTTAGCTGATTTGTCAGAATACAGCTTTTGGTTTTGCTAGACCTTCTGGTTGCACATTAGGCACTATACCTGACTGAAGCAGAACATATGAAGGACTTTGTCCTTATTCTCCTGCCCATCAACAGTAGTGAAAGTAACAGACTTGTGGGCTGTAATGGAGCATTTCTGTATGAAGTAATGCTAAAACATTCTTGTTTGGAACGCTCAGCACATTGTTTTATGATATTTTAACAATTTGCATGATTCTTTATACTTGCCCGCTTAACTAAAGTATCTTGGTGAAGAATTTATACGCCGAAATACCTGATATAGTGAAAAATCTATGGAATTATTGACTACTAAATTCTGGACCATTACAAATGAAGAAAATATTAGAATGTGTGTCAAAAGAAAATATACTTTCACTTGGTTAACCAGTCCATTTTACTAACCCCCACTGATGACATTGGCATTAGCTCCAAATCTACCCATTATTTTAAAGATTTCCTCCCCAACCAACTTTTTAAGGAAAACATAGGTTTTTTTTATCACTATCAGCCTTCATGCTCTCAGGTGTACCTCAGGGATTAATCTTGGCCCCTCTGCTATTCACTTTTATAAATAGCCTAACAGTTGGCATTCCTCACCTGCAAACCCTCTTATATGGTGAAGACATCATTCAAAGACAACTACACACCAACCTACTACAAATAAATGGCTTTGTATAAAAACACTTTTGCACAACTCTAAAATAAACTAAACCGATAGTGGAAGTGATTCAAGCATTATTAGGGAAATTAGAAATTAATTTAGAAGCAATTGATTAAGAGTGAGATAAAAAGAAAATGGAGTTTAAAAATACGATATAAAAAATAAGAGGAACAGATTCTTTTAAGATATAACAGGAATTATTTATAGGGGCTGACAAAGTTTAAGGTATTTCAGAATAAGGAGAATCTTACAGAACAAGAAGAGGAACAACTGCAGAATGCTAAAGAGAAAATAAGAGAATATTTGGATAATATCCATGAGTTTAGAAAGATTGCTATTAAGAAAATATTTTGATAACAACTCCAGAGGACAAAAACTTTTAGCACAATGACTTAGACAACAGAATGTCAAACTGGTTTTCACCAGAATCATGGAGCCTATGACAAGAAAAATAATTATGGAGGTGTTACAGATATTTTGGAAATTTTATGAAAATTTGTATTAAGCAGAGGAATGTGTAAACCAAGAAAGAGCAGAAATGGAAATATTTATCGAAGACTTAATTATGCCAGGGCTAGAGTTACATGAGGCTCAACAACTAATAGTTAAGGTAGGAGGAAATGTGATTAAAACAGTGATATGCAATCAATCTGCAGGGACGTCTCCAGGAACAGATGGTATTCCTGTGGAAGGTTGGAAGTCTGGAGGGAAGAAAGTGATAAAGAACTTAAACATTTTGTTTAATAATATTTTAAAAGGAGGGTAAGTACCAACATTTTAGAAGAAACTCCTCTCATGGCTGTATTACACAAAGATTGTAAATACCCAGCTTCATATAGACTCATTTAAATTTTAAAACATCATTATAAAGTGTTTATGTCTATACTATGGCAAAACTGGTACTAAAACTGATAGATATGAATTACTGCAGCTTTGTGGAAGGGAGGCAAACATTTGACAGCATTAATAGAACAATGATTTTCCAGATGGAAGCTGAATATAAGAAAATACTGCTGTTGTTGGTGGGTCTTGACACAGGGGAAGCATTTGACAGAGTAAGATATGATCTTATGAGTACGATAATGAAAACATTTGTATTCCCTCATACAATAATAAGGTTAATTAGGAAGATATATGAAGGATTGGAGGCAAACGTTAAAGTGTGAGGGTTTATCTCTGATAAGTTGTGTTTGAGCAGAGGAACTAGGTAGGTAGTGTCCTCTTTCCCCTTTGTTGTTTGCTTTATATTTCGAGCCATTGGCAAATTTACTCAGAAATTAAAGGATACAATTGGTGTGGTAATCAAGAAAAGTTGGCTTTATATGTAGATGATATTATTTTTGCAGTTGATAAACCCAGAAAATTACATCTCA
Organism: Protopterus annectens; assembly: GCF_019279795.1. Classification (NCBI taxonomy): domain Eukaryota; kingdom Metazoa; phylum Chordata; order Ceratodontiformes; family Protopteridae; genus Protopterus; species Protopterus annectens. The sequence goes on along the minus strand of NC_056750.1, from coordinate 256,918,761 downwards.
GTGTTGTGGAACATTTTGAGGCAGTTTCAAGTCATTTGGGGATATACAATTAATGAAGATAAAACTAAGGCTATAGCCATAAATTATGTACCCACACACAAATTGGTTTACCAATATTGATACTTGTGGGGACATGATAAGTTGCAGTATTTGGAATTATGGATTAAAAAGCATTCTGTTATGGCAGCTAAGGATATGTGGGAGGAGCCTAAGCAAAAGGTACTGGAAGCTCCTGTTTAAAGATCTGGGTAGTATTTACAAGCAATGAAAATGTTTTTATCCCTTTTAGTTTTATATACAGGTCAGGCAAATATTTGTCAACCAGAGGGAAAGCCGGGGATAATAATTAATAAAGAGTTGAAGGAATTTATCTGGGAGGGGAAGACAGTCAGAGTTCAGTGGGACAACCTGATCCTCCCAATAGGACAGGGTATTTAAGGATTACCTAATTTGAAGATATTTTAGAGCTACACAGTTAAGGCTCATATGCATAACACAAGCAGAAGTTTGTAATTTAACATGGAAAGGGAAGATGATGAAGCAAGATGGATGTTGAAATAAGGAGTGGGAGTTTGGATACAGATCCTTAAGGAGAAGCAACCATACAGAATATTTTATTCATAAAGTTGCAGAAAGTATTCTAAGAACTAAGCCATCATGGGAATGGAGAAAGGAGATTTTTTTTCAATAGAGATGACTGCATGTAGGGGTTAAGAAAATATGATAGAAGGGCTGGAATCTACTGCAGAAAACTGGCAAAGGAACCAAGTTATTGGGAGCAAATAGCTAGAGACAGAAAGGTAATATGGTGAGATGAGGGCAAGAAGAAGAAGCTTGAATTATAGGTTGCAGACGGCCTTCCCTACCAGACATTGATATCCGAGTACAGGCAAAGAGAAAAGGCTAGGGGAGTCCTAAGTGAAAGACCTGCTCTGGTAGATGTTTTAATCAAATCTAGAACACAAGCTGATGTCAAAAGGGGTATTTAGTAGAGCATATAAAATATTGCATCATAACTATATGAATCAGAGTAGGTTAGAACAGATTGGAAGAGAGAAAACCAATTTACAAGAAAATAATAAGAGGACACACATATGGCTCTCAGGTATGGAACGAAGTCCATAAGGTTTAAGATTTTTGCTTGGCAGTGTTTGCATAAGTATGTTTGTACCCCAATTCGACTATAACATTTTTTTCCACAGGAAGATAGCAAATGTTAGAGGTGTGGTGGGGAGGAAACAGACACAGTAGAGAGTCGATTATCCGAACGTTGATTATCCAAAACGTCAATTATCCAAACCCATTCTTCAAAATTTTTGGGGTAAGAAAAATCATAAAAGTCTGAATATGTAAACATTATACATATTAGCTTGTGCATGTTTTTAACTTGTAGCCTGCTTGTGTGTGAAACATAGTCTTTATTGTCCACTGGACCTGCTAAATGGTTGAAAAGTGTATTCCCTGAATACAGAAAAAACATGATTTTAGAAGTTTTATTTTTATCCAGTTCAATGTATGTTTGATTATCTGAACAATCTGATTATCCGAACTACCCTTGGTCCCAATTAGTTCAGATAATTGACTCTCTGCTATAATTGGGAACATGCTTTTTGGGAGTGTGATGAGTTGGCAGATTTTAAAAATTCCCTACAGTGTACTCTGTCAGAAATATCGGGTGAGCAAATGGCTGTAACTAAGGAAATTATTCTTTTGAGATGGGAAACAGGATCTGAATTGCCTAGACATGGTAAATCCTTATTAAGTTTAATTTGCATGTTGCCAAAATAGCAATTACTAGAAAATGGAAGTCAAAATCTTAATAATAATAATCATAAATAATACAAGCAAGAGTGGGTAAGGCTGTGTTAGTAAATTTAGTGAAAACTGCAAAATCAGTAGTAAGTGGGCTGGAACTCTGACTCAGTAAGTTAACTGACTCTCAGGGCAAAATGTTACTTCGCTTCCTACACGGTACATATTGGCTACAGGCTTCCCCTTGCTCTGTCATTAATCACAAGGCAGTCTGGTAGGACAAGTGTGTTGCTCTGGAAACCTTTACCAAATAGGGACAATGTGAATACAATGTAGCAGATAATCCTGAAACGTGGGCAATGCCACTACAGATAGTCACATATGAGTGAGACACAGGAAGCCATGGTACTACAACAGGGAAGATGAGTCTAAGCATCCTAATTTCTGAGATAACCCTCTGTCAGTATTTAGCTCACAAGGGTGACTCTGCGTTAACAGTTGCCGTTCTTCTGCTGCTCAACCTATGTACACGAAACTGCAATGTGATGATGAAAGTGTTCACCTGGCCACATCTGATAACAGCTTTGTCACACTGCCTTGTTAAATGAAACATACATATTTGAGGAAATCAAACTTTTTTTATGCTGCAATACCACTAATGTTAAACAGCACATGCTTCTCACAAAAAAGGCCACATTAAAATTCAATTAAAAAGTTTGGTCTTCTCTGAATGCTTCAAGGCTGAAGTATTATGATCTTTTACTGAGGAACCATCTGATATCTTTGCTAACCACATAGAACAACATAACTTGCTTGTCAGTGCTAACCTTTATTTTTTAACTGAACTTTCTGGAGACACTTAGAACGCAGTACAAATTAACTTACATAGTTTAAAAGACTGACCGATTTAACACAGCAATACTATACCAGCACATGGATTTTCTTAAAATAACTCTTAATTAACCACTGTTTTTGTGAAAGAAATGATAGTATTCTAGTAATAGTCATGTTAATAGCTGAACGTGAGCTCAGTTAAGTACTTTCTTTAGGCATATTAACTTGTACCGTTGCAAACAGTATATTATTTAATTTGCAGCACAGTCCTCTGAGAGCATGGTAGGGTACATAACTGTCAGTTTCAGTGCTGGGGTTAAAACCATGAACAGCAGTCCCTGTTCTCTGTTCACAGTTTCACTTCTCTTGTTTAACGTGCACTTTCAGTATCAGATTTATTCTGTAGCTGATGCATTTAAGAGATGAGTCATTCTTTGAACAAGACAGCGGATACTTAGGCCTTGCAAAGACATTTTTTACTTGTTTAATAATCCACAGTTGCTTTGACATGGCAAGAATCAGACAAGAAAAATGTCTTAAAATATGATTTTACACTGCAGGTGTTACAGCTGTGAAGCATTCTGCCTGTGAGAGCTAGGTAGCTGATGGTTGATTTTTTTAAGCTGACTGTTGATGAGTTCATAGCAGCTAGGACATAAGGAAGGATGTAGTGTGATTGTATGAGATAACAAAAACTGAGATGCTAGCAGAATTGGCTAGAAAGAACAAAGGCCTATAAGGGCATTACATTTTCTAATTCTTAATAAATGATGACAGATGGGCTGGGTCAGTGAATATGTCATGTAATTTCTGATTATTTGTCAATATTAATTATGTATAAGTAAAGGGCAAAGGTTTATTGTTGTACAAACCTCCAAAGGCTGGATTGCACATTCTCCATAGATGACCCTCTAAAGTTAAGCAGTTTTGTAAACTCATCTGATCACCCCCATTTGGACAGTGAATGCAGCTGCTGCTATTGCTGCATGATTCTAACTGCTAAACTGCTTTACAACCATCCGTTCCTTAAATGGTTCCTAAGATGCCTGCATTGCTTTTTGCTTGTTTTAAATATTAGCTGCAATACCTGATCATCCTCACTCCTTTCCTTGCTGTTCTAGCAGCTGGAGGGCCTAAGCTTACACTTGTCAGTTCTTTCATATTGATCTGGTGTCATCAGGGACAGAAATTAATTGTTTCACCTTCTGAGCTGTGGCAGTCCCATCTACCTCATCTGATAGTGATCTGTGCATGCATTGTTGACTATAACACATCAAAAGGTCAAGCCCAGAAAGATTTGGACCTACCCATCTGGTATCAAGGCAGCAGATTAATGCAGCAGCAGCAGGAATACTGCAGGCGCTGTACTCAACCGAAGTGTGGAAGGGAGAACTGAGTAACACAAAAAAACTCGGGATTTACCAGTCAGCCAAGGCCTCGTTCTTGCTTATGGATGTGAAATGAAGTTCATTTGCATGGTAGCTCATTCAGTATGATAGGTGAAGAACTAATAACACCGACCAGCACAAACCAAAAGTGAAAAAATGACAGTATAATACAAAAATTTCACTGAACGCTCAGGAGAAAAATAAAAATACCAAAGTCTTTAGCATATAACAACTTTAATCTCCGCTTTCATCCAATAAGGACTTCTTCAGAACAAGGAATTAGACAAAATCAACCCAAATTTATACGAACTCTGAACCAATCAACATTTCTCATAAAGTGACAATCACAAATGGTACTAATTAAAATCAATTATATAAATTAATTACCATAGGTCTAAGCTTCACTACCCATAGGATAAAATCTGTAGCTTTTGTTCAAAAAATTGCAAAACATTCTTAGACCAGTGAAATTCTATATTAGCAAAGTTTTCTAAATTACACATTTAGACAATTTCATTCCCTGGCACTGACTGCAAATTCCCTGTCATTGTCACTAAATGCACATTCTCTGGCATTGACTGCATTGGCTGGCACTGACTGCACATTCTCTAGCATTGCCTATACATTCCCTTTTACTGACTGCAAATTCTCTGTCATTGTCATTAAACGTATATTCTCTGGCATTGACTACATTGCCTGGCACTGATTGCATAATCTCTAGCATTGCCTATACATTCCCTGGCACTGACTGCAAATTCCCTGCCATTGTCACTAAACGCACATTCTCTGGCATTGACTTCATTGCCTGGCACTGATTGCACATTCTCTAGCATTGCCTATATATTCCCTGGCAATAAATGCATATTCTCTGGCATTGACTCTGCATTTTCTGGCAATTAACTGCATTTTCCCCGGCAATGGCTGCACATTTCCTGCCACTGAATACACACTACCCCAGGCACTTATACAACCCTTGATTTTGAAAGAGCATTAATCTATCCCATTCAATAGCCCTTATTTTAATCCAAAGCTACTTAAACCCAAGCACACACTCCCACCCCTAGTGGCAAGACGTTCAGTATAGATGGAAATTTCAACATTGAAAACCCAAAGTCACACTTGCTATATCCAAACACATTCAGCCTTCTTCCTTCCAACACATACTCTCTCTCTCTCTCTCTCTATATATATATATATATATATATATATATATATATATATATATATAGATGGATGTAAGGTAGTTGGTTGACTTCTGCTTTTGATGAAGGCTAAAAAAGCCAGTACAGATGACTGAAATGCATTTCATTGAACTGTACCAGCTTTTTGTCTCCACAAGACTGGGGAACATTGGAGATTGTGGGGAGTTAGCCCTTTCTCCACTGTAGTGCAATATTCAAGTTGTCATATTTAAATGGAATGCGGTGTGGGAGGGTAGAAGAGCAAAATAGTGATTTCTGTGGGATTTTCATCTGTGTTTTGAGCATAAATATTCTTTGAAGTGTCGGTCAACTTTGGTAGGATTCAACATTTTAAAATCTTATCATATGCATATTGTGTGTGTGTGTGTGTGTGTGTGTGTGTGTGTGTGTGTGTGTGTGTGTGTGTATATATATATATATATATATATATATATATATAAAACATAACAATGTTTGATGAAATAATTAATAGCTTAATAGTTTAGAGTTGCAATGTGGTGCAAGCCTCTGCTACATACTTCAACTGGCTTATAGGTTCATAGGCAGGTACTAGGCTATCTGCCTGAAGACATTTATAAGCCTAGCCAGAATGTGTTGGCTTTCGCCGCCCCCTTAGATTAGTTCCCTGTGTCTCTGTCCAGCAGAGCCACTGAAGTGATCCCCGGGGTAAACTTTCTGTTTCCCAACCACTTGTCAAGGTGTCTCTTGAAGAGTGCTAGTGAGGAGCTCTGCCTAATGTAGATTGGAATTTTGTTCCAAAGCATGGGAAGTCTCTGGGACAGGAATGTATCCCTCCAGCACATCCTATTTATTGTTGTGGTGAGGTTTAGATCCCTAGAGAGTGTGGCTCAAAGGGATAAGGTTTTCTTTAGGTGGAGCATGTCCATCAATTCTGGGTTGGACATGGCCTTGTATGTCAGGCAGAGATCACCTCTGAGCAGGCAGTATGCAACCGATTACAGTGGAGTTTCTTCTGTCGAGCTGCATAGGGCATCTGTTTGAGGCCAGTGATCCTCTTGATGAGGTACTTCTGTGGTCTTTCCAGCTGTTGCAGGTGTCTTGTAAGGTACATCCCAAATGGGGCGTTGTACTCTATGATGGGTCTGATGAGTGATGAGTAGTGGGGCACAATGACATCTTTTGATCTGGATGCAAACCCTTTTGTGATTAGGTGGGCCACATAGAAGGATTTTCTAACCACTTTGGCAATGTGATTATCAAAGGAGAGATTACTATCTACTTGGGTCCCCAGATCCCTTATTACGTTTTCCGTATTTAGGGGACTACCACCTATGTGGTAGTTTGTGAGTACTTTGTTATTTCCAAAGGGAATAACTATGCACTTTTTGGCATTTAGCTTGAGGCCATGATTTTGACACCAGGTATCCATCTCAGTGAGACCCTTTTGGAGGATGTCTGTGACAGTTGGTGAGTCAATTATAGCCCCTAGTTTGTGGTCATCTGTGAACTTGGTCAGCCATAGTCCTCCTGTGCTTGTCTGTACTTCTAAGAAGTATATGCCAAACAGGGGGGGGGGGTCCTAGGACTGAGCCCTGAGGAACACCACTTGTAACCGGTTTAGAGTCAGACCTAGCTCCCACAATTCTCACCATGTGGGTTCTGTCCGTGAGCCAATTGGCAACCCATCTTGTGACATAGGGGTTTACGTTCAGGCTGGTGAGCTTGTCTATAATACCAGAATGGGGAATCTTTTGTCGAAGGCCTTTGCAAGGTCTAGGTAGGCTGTGTGTACCACCTTTCCCTCATCTATAGCCTTGGTAACTGTCTCAAAGAAGTCCACCAGGTTTAGGAGGCATGATCTGCCCCTTAACAAAGCCGAACTGGGTAGGGTCCAGTGTTTGGAGGTTCTCAATGTCTCTGTTAATGAGTTCCATGATGATGCGCTCCATAGCCTTGCAAACCAAGCTAGTCAGGCTTATAGGGTGATAAGAACACATAGTGATTCCCTAACAGTGAAGTCAGGAGCTAAATAGCAAGGAAAGAAATAAGTAAGCACAATATAAGGGCAAAGAAAGGATTAAGTAAACTAACAGATTAATAAATAGGGAGGATAAGTAAAACCCTAGTTTCAGAAGGGCACATGATTAAATAACCCTAAGTACAGAAGGACATCTAATGAAATAATAAAATAAACACTTCCATACTTAGTAAGCAGACACAGAAAAATAACTAAATAAAGATCATCTTATTGCATGGGTCTGCATGTAGATTTAAAAAACTTAGGGTATGGACGAAAGTGCAGACCCAAACCACTAACCTTTGCCTTTACAGTCTGTAACTTTGCCTGCTACACCAGCAACCCACTGGCAAACTAGTGCAAGATATACTGATTTACACGGATAGCCAGAACAGTATAGGGCACAGGTATGTTTATGGTCCTTGTGCCAGCTGTGATGTTTTGGTTGACACTACCATGTAGACTTGGTAAACAGCTACTGTTCGCAGAATTGTAGACTGAGGTTGCACACTTCAGTCTGAAAACAGGTAGCCAACTTTGTACTAGCTGTGCATTAAACTCCACACAGTAGACTCCATGTATTGTTAATGTAAAATCTCTGTTCACATAAATACCAAGAAAAGGTCATGCTTGTCTCTAGGATAGATTTTTTTCTCTCTCTAAGTTGTAATTTTAAGATAGCGCCCTTATCTAGTATACATCCCCTTCCCCTTTACTCAATGTATTGCATCCCCATAACCATGCAAGTCATGAATTTCCTACATACAAAAACAGGATAACCGGACAGTCACACATACCATGCATGGGATCCGGGTTGCAAACCCATAATATTAGGTATACTGTTGGTCACAATGCTATGTGACTTTATTTCCTTTAATCATGAGTTGTGTTTTTGTAACACAATTAATTCCTCTGTACTGTTACATCTTTAGTAGCACAGTAAGGCACAAGTTTTTTTTTTGTCCTGTTGTGCTCTACTGATGAGTGCGACATTACATTCACAAATCGTGTTTATTAGTGCACTGTGCAATAAAACATGAAAGATTTCCTCCTTATTGTGCTGTAAAATACATTTTTATAAGTCACATCCTTTACCAGTAAGAAAAATACTGAAAATAGAAAGTTATTAATGTTTTCGATGGACAATTTCAGGACCGTCTCAAGAAGAAAAAAACTTTTGGACCCAGGTCATGGCTGAAAACGGACTTCAGACCAGTGGTTATCAAATAGAAATAAATAAATGTATAATTAATTATCTGCAAGGTGTGTTTTGTCTTCCAGTTCTCAACCCTTGGTCCAAATTCCTTGTATAACCATGAGCTTTATAATGTTATATAAAGCTTTACGTGTATTTTCCAGCTTGCAAATGCCCTATGCTTTCTTTTGATTTCTATATGCTTAGTAAACCCTCTGAAATATATATATATATATATATATATATATATATATATATATATATATATATATATCTATATAGATATAAACTGAAATTCCACTTACCCGACTGTCATATAATAGAGACGACAACAACAAAACCTGACTTTAATGAACTTTCGCATCACCAGAAAAGATTTCTGCAAAAGAGGCAGTTGGCCATCATGGGGAAATTTGCCCTTTTCCCCACTATAGTGTGATCTCTGAGTTGGTATATTAAGTTGGTGGGTGGGAGGAAAAACCCTTCACTTGGGTGGGTTTGACATGCTTCGAGATTTTTTTTTTTCATGTTGGCCAACTGCCTCTTTTCCCAGAAATCTTTTCTGGGATGGGAAAGTTCGCTAAATTCAAGTTTCGGTATAGTTGTCTCAATTATATGAAATTCGGGTAAGTGGAATTTCAGTTTACACACTCAAGTAGACCCATATATATATATATATATATATATATATATATATATATATATATATATGTATATATAAATATATATATATATATATATATATATATATACACACACACACACACACACACACACATACACACACACACACACACACACACACACACACGCAAAACATGAACAAACCACTAAAGGTAAAAACTGTAGCACTAAGAATATAAAATAGACAAAAACACGGATTTACCAATACGACTATAACCATATAAATTAAAACTACAGTATCTTAAAAACTAAAACTTTAATAGCTTCAAAAAGCATAACAATTAGCACTTTCAGACAATTTCCATGTCCTTCTTCAGATCTATACCTAACATATTCTCATTGGATATCTATAGGACAAATAATCCAATCAAATGTGAGATTTAAAATGATGCTCTCTCAGGGCCAATTTTAATGCGATGCAGTTGTTTAAAGCAGAGGGTGTGTCAGCTTGTAGGGTTCCAGTACATTTCATCTCTACTTGTTCAGTCAGCAGAACTAAGTCACCTCCCCTTAAATTCTCTCTGATAACTTGTAGGACCATAAAAGTAAAGAAATGTGATGTATTAATCATAATATGTCTATAAAGAGGGTTCTTTACATCTCTTAGCCATATATCACTAGTATGTTTTGAAACCCTTTCCTTTAACTGTCGATTCATTTTGCCAACATAAAAAGAATCACAACATCGACAGCAGGCAATATAAATCACATTTTTGCTCTTACAGTCAGCATATGTTAATAAGCAGTACTGCTTCCCTGTTCTTGGATGTACAAAATATCGTTCCTTTGAAACAGACTTGCAGTAACTGCACAACATTCATTGGTATGTGCCTGTTCTGTTGTACTTGATGACATTATTCACTGAACAATGACACAATATCTGTTTAATATTTTTATCTGTTCTAAAAGAGAATGATGGTTTATCTCCCACAACATGCCTCACAGTCTCATCACTCATAAGAATTTTCCAATTATTTTTTTATAATTTTACATAATGAGTCAACATCACTAGAATATGTCAATATTAATCTAGTCTTATTTCTTCTCATGATATTTGAGCTATTAACTCCAGTTGACATTTTCTTTGAATAATATGATTTCCCAAAGGTGGGGCGCAAAGTTTTAACCTCAAGTGAGATTTTGTCTGTCTCCTGCTCATTATATCCCCTTTATTTAAGGTCCTGTGCTAGATGCTTACTTACTTTTATAAAATCTGCATCATTTGTATTCAACCGTGAATATCTAAACATTTGTCCTTTAACTATATTCCTATAGACATGATTGGATGCATGCTTCGGTTATCCAATATATTGTTTTTCTTACATTCCTTTTGATAAACGGTAGTCTGAATTCCTTCAGTAGGATGTATATATAGTGCTACATCCAAGAAATGAATGTTCTTGTCCGAATAATACATTGTAAATCTTAAAAAAGTCAGTTGTCATTCCAAATACTGAATAACATTATTTAGTTCATTAACAGAACCATGCCATAAAATAAAAAGATTGTCCACAAATTGCCTATACTAAACAATGTGAGATGAAAAAAATATTATTATTTAGCACTTATCACTAGTGATTCTATTCTAGTGATTGCGTAACTATTGGTGCAGGGGGTGCCCATAGCAACACCCATTTTTGTCAGTATATTTTCTTGTCGTAGATAAAGACGTTGTTTTCAAGGATCAATCCCAATAAGCAGCAAATGAGATTGATCATATTCAAATGTTGTCCTTGGATAATACTTAGCACATTCCTTATCACATTTATTCCATAGTGATTCAGAATGACAGTAAATAAACCAGTCATATCCAATGTGACTACAAATAAGAGGTGAAATCCTTGATATGCCTAGTACATGTGCATCTTCTTCTTCTTCTTTTGGCTTTTCCTGGTTAGGGGTCGCCACAGCGGATCACCTGTCCTCACATGATTGGCAGTGGAGTTTTACAGTGTCGAGTTGCCAGCCCGGCGCCCAACCTTCCACAGAAAGCACACACATGCATGCACTCACACCTAGGTCCAATTTATACTGTCCAATCAATCTACAGCATGTCTTTGGGATGTGGGAGGAAACACGAGCACCCAGAGGAAACCCACGTGACCAAGGGGAGGACATGCAGACTCCGCACAGAAGGCACCCCAGCCGAGGATCGAACTAGAGAACCTCTTGCTGTGAGGCAGCAATGCTAACCGCTGCACCACCGTGGCTGCCCATGCCCAGTACATGTGTATAACGTCCTCAGAAAATGTTCACTGTTGCTCAATACCGTAGAAATATTCATTAATATACTTTGTAGCTGTTTATCAATGAATATTGACATTGGCTACATTAACCAACCTTCACTGGCTACAATTGGTCTTAATAGAGGATTTCTTAAGTCTTTATGGACCTTAGGCAGTCCTTTTATTACAGGAATATGTGGATGTGTCACAACAAAAAATTCAAATAAAGTTTCTTTAATTTTATGGCTTAATAACAGTTCTCGTAGAACATCATTAACATTTGGTGTCATTTGCTTAACTTGTGCCCCACTGATCAAACTATAAATAAGTTATGGTATCATTAAGCATGTCAGTCATCCTAGTATGATAATCCTATTGGTTCATAACCACAACTGCTCCCCCTTTATCTGCCACAGATATTGTAATTTCTTTACTGGTCTGTAGTTCTTTGAGAGCCATACGTTCAGATCGAGTTATATTATGACAATGTTTGTATTTCTTGTTTAAAGTTGCAGTTATTTCATGTTGACATGTCTTTAAGAAAGTATCAGAGGACTATTTTGCGGTATGAAAGTACTACGTTTTTTAAAAGTAATACAGTTAGTTTCAGCTCTACCTTCATGAATACGTTGTAACATGATATTTCTACAGAATATCTTTAGATTCACTAGCACATCACTAATGTGAGAGGGTGTAGCTGGAATAAATGTTGTGCCTTTAGTGTCAAGCAAATGAAGTGTCGGGCAAATTAAATTTCAATCATTTGGTCTCGGGCAAATGGGTGTCGGGCAAATGGGAGTTAGGTCAAAAGAAGTAGACCCATATATATACATACATACAGATATATATACATACAGATAGATATCATCTTTCCCTATTTTGGAGGAACATTTCTATTTTCAGGCCAGATTTATCCTTGCACATAATGTACCTCATTTTGTTGGTATGTCCCTATTTTAAAGCTTGATTTACGTCTTCATACAATTTTCTGAATCCCCCCTCATCACACATGATTTTTGAAGTTGACTACTATCCAGAAGACCCCACTACATGACCAACATACTAGTGGCAGCAATAATTTAAAGAAAGTGGGCACACATCTTACCTCTTGCTTTTTCAGAAACAAAAATAAACTACCCTGTGAGGTAAAATTTTGCAATGCAGTTCATTACGTTTTATAGGTAATATGCTTATATTTTTCAATATTTCTTCTTACCGTTTCTTTTTTAAATGTGTTTCTGCATAGTATCCCACATTCCTATTGGAAGCAGGAAGATTTATATGTTTTTAGCATTCATATTTTACTGCTTGTACCTAGTTTTCAAGGGTCATTGTACCTATTTTCAGTGACTGCAAGTTGAGAGGTATGGTCACAATGCACCCCTCAATTAAATTAATTTCTCATTCGCTATATAGTCTTCTAGTACTTAATGTGTGACCTCAACATAATTCGATACAGCGGAAGTAACCCTTCAGCAGCACTAGAACAAAAATGTTACAAAGTACAAAACACTTTTTTTTGTTTTTTGAATGTTTTAGTCCATGTATGTATAACTGAATTCATTTGTAAGCCACACTGCTAAATCTTATTTTCACCCACATTTCAGGTCATAAGTAGCCACTAAGAGTTTCCTTAACTTTTGATTTCTCCCACCCTAAATAAATTTAACGGGTGTCTATCAGCTCCTTGAACTAGTTTCTTTTAAACTGTGGAAAAGTTAAATATGAGATTAGCTATCTCCGTTTAGAATTATCCAAAACATGTTGTTATTATTTTTTCACCGTCATTGGAGATCAGATCTGAAAGTGACCACAAAGGAATTTTAGCAGGGGTTCTGATTTCCTTACTTATCCCAGAGATATGCTATAAGTGAATCTGTGATCCTCCATACTGCCTGTAGGTACACATGACTGTTACAGACATCATGTTATAGAATGCAACCTGTCAAGGATAGACTGTATGGTATAGTTGTGTAAGTAAACTTACCATAGCAATAGCTGTTCAGATGATCACTACTACAGTAGACATAGCTATATGGGTTATGTCCTGCTAAGGATTTAACAGCTGGCCAGCTTCCAAAGCTTCAGAGCACCTTCCACATGTCCAAACTATTAGCCAGCTCAAGCTAAGCTGAGTAAAAAGACAGTGGGTGCCAAGCCCTTCAGAGCTTTCATGCCAACAGAAACAGAGAGAGGCTAAGCTTAGTAACAACAAAAAATAAGTGTCCACACCCTAGTGTAAATAACACACTAAACACAAGGGGGTGGAGGGAGCAGCTACTGCATCAGTGCTCTTTCAAACATCTACTGTTACTGTAAGTTTACTTGCACAACTATGTTCAACAATACTGATCACTGCTTCTGTAGCCTTAGCTATATGGATAGATTACTCTGGCTTACTACTTCTGGAAAGTAAACGAGTGCAGGAGCCCCTGGAGAATGGTCTTAGCAAAGTCTGAGCTACACCTACAAGGAATCAAGCTTGTAATGCCTTGTAAGCATATATATATAGAGGACCAAATTGCTGCTTTTAAACTACTTCTAGAATCCAACCCTTTTTCAAAAAGCCGCAGATGAAACCAGTGCTCTGGTAGAGTGGGCCTTGACCCTGCCTGGAATATTTTTTTTGATGAGTACAACAAAAAGTAATTGCCTTAGACAACCATTTGGAAACAGTCTGTTTGACACAGGTTGTCCCTGCTTCTTATCTTTACAAGAAATAAATAATTGATCCAGAGATCTAAAAGGTTAGTTGTCAGGATACTACCTGAGTTGTTTATGGACATCCAAGGTATGGAGTATCCTTTTTCCCTCATTTTGCATTCAGGAAAGAAAATGGGGAGATGGATAGTTTGGGTTAAAATAAACTTGGATACCACATTAGGCATAAGAAAGGATTAGTTCTCAAGAAAACCCTGCCTCTCTGGAAAATTAATTAAGGTTGACACCCTGTAACAGCTTGCAAATCAAATACTCTTCTTGCAGAGGAAAGACAATCAATAAATCTGTTTTCCATGTTCAGAACCTCAAGTCAGTCAGGTTAGCTGGTTCAAATGGAGCAAGTGTTAACATCTCTAACACAGAGACCAAAGAGACTTTAGACACAACTGTAACTTTCTCGCGTGGAGTCTTACCAGGGGTATCATGAGAATCATAGAAGCCATGAGACCCAAAATTGTAAGATATTCCCTCCCTGTACCCAAAGGAGTGGAAAACATTTGAAATGGATCTCAATATAGATCTATTTTTCATGTGGAAAAATGGCTGTTTGAAATGAGGTGTCTAGCTGACACCTCAGAAACATAATCATGTGTGAAGGAGTCCAAAAAGTATTTTAAATATTTTCTTGGAATTCCAGCTTGTTTAACACATCTCTCACCAAAGTGAGAAATTCCTGACACTTTGAAAAAAGAGTCTGCAAAGATAAGCAAAAGTCATGTAATTATGGAAAAAAGTGGCTGCCTTATAGCCTGCAATGAGCTATAACCAGAGCTAGACACTTTGTGAATGCTGGATGTCTGGATGAACAAGGATTTTTTAAATATATTGTTACCAGGAAACGTGAAATGGGAAAAAGAGGTGACGTTGTGAAGTGACATCATACCGAATGGACACTATCACAAGCGGATTCAGGAAAGAAAGATCCAGAGCTGGTCTCCACAAATTCTGTTTCTTTAGCACTACAAACATCCTTGAATAAAAACTTTTCCAACCTGGGAAGGAAGAACTGATTTTATCACTCCCTGAGACAGCATATGCTGAAGAACAGGAGGAAATGGACGGTCTGTTCTGGTGGATGATGAATTATCCCCTGGAAAGGAGGGATTTCCTCCTACTGCCATCTATAATCTTGATGGATGACATTCAGAACTCTTTTGTCTGAAATTATCTGTTGCCAAAGGGAAATGTAGAGATTAAAACATTCTGGAAGGGAAAAGTGAATCCCAGGGTGGGAGGGGCGGACAATGTCCCTTAAACATTCAATATGACTTTGACTGTCCTTCGTTTTTGGAAGTTCCTTAATTCTTTTTGGAATGCCCTTGCCATTTCTTCCTAAATGTCTGTTTACCCACATTTCCTTGAGACTGTTTATTTTGTTTATATACTTCTTTGCCAAAACTGGATGAAGCATTAGACAACCCATTCGAAACTTTGGAAAAGCTGGGATGAGAAATCAAAGAGATGCCTTCTATCAGCTTACCCCTTTCATCCCACTTTTTGATAAGATCTGCAGCAAAGGAATCAAAAACTAAATATCAGTCCAAAGGAGAATTTATAATGTCATGTTTTACATCATCTGGGAGGCTCTGAGAACGCAGCCAGGCAGACCTCCTCAAAACAGTATCAGTGGCCATACCACTGGAGGAAGTATCAACAGAGTTATATACACATTGTAAGCAATGATTCCTGACCCATGCATAACAAAACGCTTAAGTTATTTAAAGCAGATTTTTTCTCACAAGAAGAAACTGTGGGTGAAACATTTGTCATAATTTCACAATTAGTCAGAATAAACGTTAACATATGAACCTGACAGTTCAGAATTCTGAAAATCAAAGCTGCAGAAGCATACATTTTTCCCCATACTTATCAATAATATTCCCATTCTTGTCAAAAAGAGTAGGGTTGAAATTAACCAAATGTTTAGCAGGTTTGGGAAGAGTGTATAGAAAACTTAAAAGACTGAGGGACTTTATACAATCCATATGCCTTTTTAGGAGCATCAGACTGACTTTTAGGAAAATTGCAGGCAGTGGCACACACTTCCTCTGGAGCCAACAACAATGGGGGAATGGATGAAGTTTCTAGAAATTCCTTTTGTAACAGCTCATAGTATTTTCTGAGGGACTGAGAAACCTCCATGTTTTCCCACTGAAAACACTGACTCTGGAAATAGTCTCAGAGAAAGAGAAACCCCCACAGGGTGAGCTCTCGTCTGATTCTGAATCAGAAAACTGAGGAGAAAACCTTGAATATGTCCCTTCATCCTCCTGTCCAAATTCAGAATGTTGAATCTCTTCAGGAAAATAGGTATTCCTCTTTCTTTTACCAAAAACCACCTTATAAGATGAGTCAATAGCCTGAATTAAACTCTTAGCGAGACCTAGTAAACTACTCCTGTCTAGGGAAATTTGATTAGGAATAGATACAGTTTTAGTTTTCAGTTTCCTTTTGACAGGAGAAATGTGGCCAACAGTGTTATTAATAGCAGCAGCTTCCCCAGTGGTCAACAGGGCCAGCCTTAGCCAAAATGGCGTCCCAGACAAAGTAGTGCTCTGGCGCCCCTTAAGCCCCACCCACACCATAGTCATGAAACACCCCTATATGAGCCACACCCACAGGGTCACTCCCCAAGAAAGCCACTCCAGTCATTTCCTTAAATTATTTAAATAATAGGAAGAATAACTACATTACAAGGTATCTTTAACTGCAACTACCTCTGCATAGGATTTTCTACTTAAAATACCAGAGCCGGATCATGGTCAAATAGGGCCCTAGGCAAGGGTAATAGACTGCCCCCCCAGAGCAGCCCCTCCTGCAGCCACCCCCTCCCCCCCAACAGCAACCCCCTCCTCAGCCATTCCAGTGTTCCATTATTTGGTTACTTCTCACCAGTTACCATGCATACTGTTCTCTTATTTGTTTCTACAGTGATTACAGATATAAAAATAAAATAGCACAAAACACAGGTAGCCATTTGCTAAACAATACAGTCTCACAATAAAACAGGCTGAGCATAAGCAGTAATCTTCTCTGCCCTTGAAACTCACATTCATTGAAATGGAAAAACTCATTCATTGAAACGGCATGAAAACCCACATTCATAGAAAATGCATCTGGCCAGTGAAGAATTGTTTACCTTTGGGCTGTTTTCAAAACAGACTCCTTGCACACATTTTTTTAGGGCCATGCATTCTTGTATTTGTTCTTTGATTCACCTTCCTGATTGCATTGAATTATATTCCTTGTATAATACAGCACCACTTGTTAGAAAGTGTTTTAAATTTGTAGTTTTAAACATTCTTTTATGTATGAGCCAATAACTACCCTTTTCAGAAAATTTCAGCCATAAAAAAACACTCAAGACTTCTGCCATTACAATCCACCAATATTACTCCATACACACAATCTCTGTAGAAGTAAAATCATCTGAATTCCAAGTTAAAGAAATCTGTAACTAATGAAGAGATTGCTACAGGCAAAACAACTTCATATATCAATGTTTTATCTACAAATGCAGTGCCTACTGCCCTTGAAGAATTAATTGCCTATATTACATTACAAAATGGTAAATTGGTAATATTGCAACAGGAAATGACTAACAAACCAGCATGTTCATAGTCACTAGGCATCTCATACAAAGGACATATTCAGGAGTGTAGAACCCCTACCCCCCCTTATAATGCACCAAATAATCAACAGTCATATGGGCACTGCAATACTAGCACTCCACCTACGTGGTGTGGGAGTAGAATCCACAGCCTTCTGCACCAAAGGCAATTATGCTACTAACATGCTTTCAGATTTTACAACACAGTGCACCATTTGATAAACAAAAAACAGCTAGTTGCACAAAGAAACATTTACACTTGTTGGAGTGTGTTTTAAATTTGTAGTTGTGAACATTTTTCCAGTAAGCAATGAAACAAAATGCATGAACCAATAATGACAAAACTACCCATTCAGAATATTTTAACCATAAAAGGCCTCTCAAACATCTGTTATTACAACCCACCACTATCAATCAATAAGGACAATATCTGCAGAAGTAAAATTCATCCGAATAATTCTACATTAAAGAAATGTGTAACTAATGAAGAGGCTGTTACTGGCACAACTTTACATTTCAGTATTTCATCTACAAATTCAGTGCTTGCTACCCTTGAAGAATTAATTGCCTACATTACATTAAAAAAATTGGTAAGCTGGTAATATTGCACTAGAGGATGACTGAGAACCAGCAAGTTCATAGTTACTAGGTATCCTAAAGAAAGGAGGGCACACTATGGAATGCAGAACTCCTATCCCCCTTAAAATGCACCAAATAATCATCAACTAGGACACTACATACCATGTTTTCATACCTCTCAACCTCTTGGCACAAGAAATCTGAACAAAAGCTAAAATTATGGGGGGGACAAAGGCCCCCAAACAGGGGCAGATTATAAATACTGTTCTTATAGACCTAGAAAGTTGCTACAATAACAGCATCTGTCTTAGCATGCATTTTCTGAAGGAAATGAAGGGTGAAACTCAAATGTATGACATTTAGTTATTTACACCCTCAGTGATTTGCCAGAAAACCACAAATTTTATGAGGAATAGGCCAAAAATATAAGGCAAAAATCTGGACAGTTGAAAGGTATGCATACCTGTCAACCTCTTAGTGCAAAAAAGCCTAACAATGTGGATGCAATGGCTGAAAAAATAGGGATAGATTTTAAATATTGAACTTTTTAACTTTGAAAGTTGCTAGAACAGGATTTGTGTGAAAATTAATCAAGAGTAAATGTGAACTTAAGAGGGGGACTAAAGGATTTTACAGAAGACTAAGTGGGAATAATAAAGGGAAAGTTAAGTTGAAATGGTTTGGGGTTCTACAAAGAGGGAATATAAGGGGTAGAGAGGATGACTGAAAGGACAGATGCTATAAGGTATGATTAATGTAAACAAGAGCAAACATGATGCCAGGAAATAGACTACTGCAACAGAATGTTTGTTTATGATAGTACATCAACACTGATTATACAGATGGAACTCTTGCATTGTAGGGGAAGCAAGTCCCCCTGTACCCCCATACCCATATTGTGGACTGCACTCCCACACCTCCTGCTGACTTTACATTTTAATGGCAAGGCGTTTGAAGAAAGGAAAATCTTTTTTGCATTAAATCAAATTATTCTCTTTGTTTTGTTGTTCTGCACTCTTGCAGTTAAAATATAAAAGTGAGAAGTGGTAAGGGGATTCAGTCCTCCCACATGGACAGAGGGATCGCCTTCACAAGGCCGAAGTCCAAAATAACTGAAGACAAATTTGCTGAAATGAAAAGAGCAAAACTTTAATTTACCGAATGGTAAAGCGCTACTCAGACTAAGTAAACACTTGTCCGACATCAGGGAATATGCCCTTTTTTCCACTGTAGTGCAATCCCGGAGTTGGTACATATATAGGTGTGGGGTTGTGGGGTGTGAAACCCCCCACTTGGGTGGGTTTGATACACTGTGTTGTGTTTTTACGTAATTATTGGGCAAGAGTTTACTTACCCTAGTAAAAATTTACCATTTGGTAAATTAAAGGTTTGCTCTTTTCATCTTGGCAAATTCGCCTTCAGTTATTTTGGATTTCGGGCTTGTAAAGTAGATCCGAACAGAGACGACTGCTCTTACATCATTATATTTAGAACATAATTAGAATGCAAAGCAATGTCTACAACTTGTTTTAAACTTTTATATGTTTATGTGTTGTGCTTGCACTTTCAACATTTTTTGCTTTTCTGCATTTGGTCCTATGAATATTTTTACATTTTATGTTTGGTCATATATCTTTGTTTCTTTTAATAGTTAGCCTTATGAACGGGCTCCCATCTAGTTAGAGGTAGCAATATGAAATCTTTAGTTTCCTGCTTGACTTTGCATGCATGTTTCTACTTAATGCATAACAAATGAACCTGCTGAAAGTTGCATAAAGCTGGACTGACAACATCATGTGATTTGCATGATATTCATTGGACAAGTATGACTAAGAGGTTTCACAAAGCCAACTATAAGTTGTTTTTTATTATTATTTGGGAATAGGTAATTTAGATAACAGAGTAATTCTGGAAATACAGATTAATAAACTATTGATGATGCTGATGCTTTTAGAGGTACTTTATGTTTCCTACAGTCTAAACCATGTGTAGAAGGCTCAACAAAATGTTTAATCATTCTATGATCTAGAGAACACACATTTGACTAATTGAGGTACACTACGCCTTTCTTGAAGATAAACGTTTTATTTTTCTGTTTTATTTACTAATCCCAATGTACCAGTAATGCTTTTACAAGGCAAAGCAAGTGATTACACTACTTCATTATACAATAAAAGGTTTACTCTACTATAGGAAATGTCTTTCCATCACAGCTGTAAGTAGCAGAATACTCACAGAGTAACATAATAATAGTAACATTTGTTAAGCAGAGAGGAATGGGAGTCAAATCCAGCACTGCTGCAGGGTCTCAGTCTAGCAATATACAGTCTTAAATCTCTGCACTAAACTTATAATATAACTGGTACACAGAAAACACAGCAGTGTTGCATGCAGTTCCTGCACCATAAAATATTTTCCAGTCCATAATTCTTACCTAAAAGCAATGGGTTCTAAATGAAGTAGATCTATATCTCTATCTATATTTTTATGGTGATAAAGGTTAGAGGATATTCATCACTCAAAATAAAATCATTTGTAACTTGATCCTTGAATCACATGAGTGATATGAGAGTTGTTTTGTCAGTCAGTGCTACTGGGTTTAAATTCACTGCTGTAGCTACAGTGATTATAAGAGAAGTTGAAAACGTCTTTCATTTATTCTCTGTTTAACTCCTTAAATCCCATTCAGGGTCATGGAGAAGCTGGAGTCTTTCTCAGTGGATCAAGGCAAGGAAACTAACCCAGGATGAGGTGCCAGCTCGTGGCAGGATAGTCTCACACACACACACACACACACACACACACACACACACACACACACACACACACAAAAACACGCACACAGCTACTCTCACATAGCAATACATACACACACACACACACACACACGCACACACTTACTCCCTGACATAGCAACACACACACACACACACACAGCTACTCTCACATAGCAATACACACACACACACACACACACACACACACACACACACACAAAAACACGCACACAGCTACTCTCATATAGCAATACATACACACACACACACACACGCACACACTTACTCCCTGACATAGCAACACACACACACACACACACACACAGCTACTCTCACATAGCAATGCACACACACACACACACACACACACTTACTCCCTGACGAAGCAACACACACACACACACACACACCCTGTTTCTTTCATACAGCAAAAACGACTAGTTTAAATTCCACACACTCCTTTTCTCTCATACAACACACAGACATGCACCTTTTTTCTCATACACATACCTACTGTCTCAAACAGTAACACATGCACTTTACCTCTCATACAAACAGAAAGACTTAATTTCAATTCCATACATACACATACGTACATACACATACACTTTCCCTCACATACAGAAGCCCGGTTTAAATGAGACACACACGCACACACACACACACATACACACACACACACACACACACACACACACACACACACACACACACACACACACACACACACACACACACACACTTACCTTCTTTTTAAAATGAACGGCCACATAAGCACAAGTAGACTTAACCCCTCTCTTAACTTTACTACTAGTTTAACTTCCAAGTTCCGCGTGACTGCAGAACGTCTTTACATCTACATTGGCGTGCATGTATGAGACGCACGCATGTTCCTCCTTAAAGAAGAAGACTCATCATTTAATTTTTAAAGCCCCCTGGCCAACCTGCAGGCTGCAGCTACAAAAGTAGGAGTGTGCTTGTCCCTCCCCCATGCTTCTGCTGCCCGCATAATTAGAAAAGTACATTAAAATGAATAAATAAATACTTGCAAATTGTGCCCTTTACACGGCCGGCCTGTACGGCACCCTAGGCGGTTGCCTAGTTCGCCTATGCCTAAGGCCGGCCGTGGTGGTCAGCACAACATTCTGGCTAACCTTCCCTATTCCCTCTCCCAGGACTGACAAGAATGGCTCTCCCTTGCCAATGAGGGGACCCCAACAGCTGCAGAGAATGTGACTAACCCCTGCTCCATAGTGACCGTAGGTGCTACACCATGGGATCTGTGGTAAAAGATGGGTGATCTGTGGAACAAATTATAGCCACAACAGTCAACCATCTGTGGCTGAGGAAAATTGCTAGCCTGATTTGGTGGCAAAGGCTGTTTGCTTAATTTTTTTCTTTCTGTGGCTGAAAGATGGCCTGACCATATGGCCAGTAGTTTGTTTCATTTCAAGCCGGAAATGGTGCCTTTTTATCTGAGAAAACAAGCAAAAGTGGCAAAAATGTAGTCTTTAAAAGTCACTTTATTCATAAAAAGACACAATAAAAAGCACTTTAAAATACCTTGTCAGCCCAAAAAGTCAAATAAACACAATTTCTCCACAGAAAAAAAATGTTTTTCAATTACTTTAAACAAGTTTTAAACTAACAGTAAAAAAAAATGTGCTCCCATTTAAAAGTACAGTTAAGTCTAGTGACAGCCTGTTAAACACAAAGTCTTAGCTTAAAAATAACTTTCCTAAACAGGAAAGTACAATAAAACATTTTTTTTTAATGTGGAAGGTTTTTCCTCAAAGGGAACTTAGCTGTTCAGCAAAGGAACAGCACAAGCCTACTGTTGATCCTTGAAAGCCCACAGAGAAGCATTTTCTTCAACTGCAGGAAAGCCCAGAAGGGCTTGTCACCCAAAAATGTCTTTTTAGTCAGCTCAGCTCGAGTTGACTAATGCTTTGGATGAGTGGAAGGTACTTTGAAGCTTTGGAACCTGGCCGACTGTTAAATGCATGGCAGGACAGAGCAGGGATTGGAAGTTGATATAATAGTGAAGGTTCAATTGTTTATTGAATAAGATAAATATAAAACACATACACAAGCACTTTCATTTCCCTAGTGGAAGCTTCATCAGATAAGCATACAAACATTTCCTGGTTCCTTTATTTAAACCTAAAACCAATCAGAGTTACTGAAAACAGTCATGTGCTAGCCAAGGCTCCAGCATGAATTCCAAAGCCAACTCATTTTTAAAGGTAACTTTCAGGTTTAAGGAATAAAACAAAAAACAAGTACTAAAGCATAAAATCAAGCTGAACAAGTAGTCAATTTTGTATTAAAATGTAAGATTTTAAAATTATATATGAATTATGTATAAAACTTGCAGTAATTTAAGAAGTTATTACATAAAAATAGCGCTATGGTTAAGTATAACAGTTAAGTAAACTAAAATTGTAAAAGAACTAGGTGGACACTTAATTTTAACTTCATTCTCTTGTATAGAAATGCTTATGTTGTTGGAATACTTGTATGCATTCATTAAAGTGACCAGGATATATATATATATATATATATATATATATATATATATATATATAAAACTTTAACATATTTATACACTTTCAACCTGTTTTTGCTTCACAATTTACTTAACTTAGCCAAAGTGCTATTTTTATGTAATAACCTCTTAAATTACTGCAATTTTTATACATAATTCCTACATAATTTTAACATCTTATATTTGAATACAAAGTTGACCACTTGAGTTGACTACTTGTTCAACTTGGTTTTATGCTTTAGTACCTGTTTTTGTTTTATTCCGTAGTGCTTGTTGCTTCATCACTTAACCTATAAGTTACCTTAAAAATGAGCTGGCTTTGGAATTCAGTCTGAGGACTTGGCTAACACATGACTGTTTTAAGTAACTCTGATTGGTTTTAGGTTTAAATAAAGGAACCAGGAAATGCTTTTCTGTTTATCTGATGAAGTTTCCACTAGGGAAATGAAAGTGCTTATGTGCATGTGTTTCATATTTGTCTTATTCAATAAACAATTGAACCTTGTCTGGAGGAGTTTGTGTGTAGTCAATTCCACTGCAATTTCTGAGTTGGTTTGTGCTTTTTTATTTATAATGGTTAAGGTGTTTACCCATCAGGTACAAGCTAGAGGGTTTGATTTTCTCCTTTGAAAGAGAAATTGGTTAGTCTTTGTCCTACAAAGGCAGCTAGCCTAGTACTTAAATGTGAACCTACGAACTTAGGGGTATAATCCATATAGCTACGGCTACTGCAGCAGTGATCAATATGGTGAACATCAAGGATTAGTTTCCTTGTCTTGTGCTCATGAGGTGCTGAGCCTCTAGCTTTACTGAAATGGATTAAAAAATAAATGGATGAATGAATGAATGAATGAATGAATGAATGAATGAATGAATGAATGAATGAACCAAGTCCTAAAACTGAACCTTGTGACAACCATTTATTACATTCTTCTATCTATGACCTATTATGTGGGAATACTGTTGTTTTCTTTAAAGAGTGAAAGGGATAAGATAGTAAAGATTGAAAAAGGGGAGTAACAAAGAGGGAAACATCAAGAGGGTTCTACTGGAGGAGGTAGGTGAGAAGGGGTTCTATATTTTTGCTGGGGAATAGATCTCCCTTTTTTTCAAAACTTTTTTATGTAAGATGGTAGTTTAGGTAAGAAGTAGGTTAGAAGGTGTAGTAGGCTTAAGGAAGGATGGGGGTGAAGAGGATTGAGCTCAGGAGGAACCCTCAGTCCACAGGACTGCAAACATTTCTACTGCTTGATGGTGTTGCAGTGGAGGAATCCGATGTTGATGAGGTGGGGACCTGTAGTAGTTAGGTAGTTGGCAGAGGCCAGGGCAGCAAGTTTTGAACCAAGTAAAGAGCATTTTGGGCTGGCTGAAAGTATCTCTCCACTACCTGCTCTACCACATCCTCAACCAAGTCCTGAAGCCCACAGACTGTGAGGCTTGCCAGGCTGCCATGTGCCTGGCCCCCTACAGGACCTGTGCCACTGCCCCAACCCTATCAGGAATTCACTGGATGAACAGAGGGTAATTGCTTCCTGATCTGAAAGGAATGCAGTTTTACTGCTCCTACAAATACTGGACATGTAGAAAATTGAACAGTAATTGGGGAGAAAGAAAATAAAGAAGGACAAAGAAATGTATAATTAAAACAATAAATCCAAGAGAGAAGATAGAGACACAAAGAAAAAATAGAAACAATAAATTCACTCACAATGTAATACATCAGTACAATCTTCATTAACAGTTATTTTTTATTTTATTTTATTAACTTTATTCAAATAAATGAAAATTATAGGAAATGGTTCTGGAAACATGGTAACAATCAGTATATTGCTATCAAGTGGAGGTGATTTTTACATTTGCAATCTACTGATACTTATGTCATGCTGAGGTAACATGAAATGGTTATACATTTGAATTTTCTGTCTGATGTGGGTTGTGCTGCAATAGTGTATTGATTTTTCAGCTATCTTCATGTGTGAATTACTTCTGCATTTCTGTTTAAGAAATAAATAAAAACAGAAAAAATATTTATTACTTTTTTAAATGTAAATATTTTTTAGTACTCATGAGTACCCTCAGTAAGTCTTTATAGCCTCCTTTTCTCCTGGGCTCTATTGTAGGTAATCTCTCCTGCTGTATAGAGAACACAGAGAATGGTTGCATAACTATTTCAGATGTGAGTTTTACACTATTTCTGACATTATTTCATTTACTATTCAGTAAACACTGAAGTTATTCCTGCACTTGCTTAAGATGTATGTTTATTTCTGTACACATTTTTATTGAATTTTGCAGGTATTTTCTGCAACATGTATATACATTTTCATTGTAGTTTCTACATTTGACAATGCCTTACATACTCTACTCAAAGTTTTAAGTAAAATCATGTGAATTTGATATAAGCAACATACTTTTATATGCCCCTCAAAGAGACAAGCTGTACAGAAGCTGTACACACACACACACACACACACACACACACACACACATAACGTAGCAATTGAAAAGCTATGACATTCTTCCAGTTTGGTTTACATTAAAGAAAGCATGTTTACTTTTACAAATGGATGCACTATAAATATTTAATGGAAATGTGTGCTTTGTTAATTTGCTGCTTAATAAATGTAATCATATGATGGATTTAAGTAGAAATACATACAAAATTAATCAAATAGTGCATTTTTCAGTATCCTCTGTGCTGGTCATTCACTTGCTACTTTAACCATCAAATCCACCTCTAATCTTACTTGGGTGTGGTGGCTAACTAAATTCAGCTATCCTGTATGTGCAGTTAATATTGTGAAAGAAATGACTGTCTTATAGAATTATAATATTAAAAAATAGTCTGTGCCTTACACAAACCAAATCTTTTGTTTATAACAATTTTCTTACTGTAGTACAATTAATTACTGAGCCAATACTTGTGTGGTAAAGAAAATATGTTTTTTTTTTCTCTCTCTCTCTCTCTCTCAAATTTTTTTTTTATTTTTCAAATACATTTGAATGAATTCCATAGTATTTTTACATAACATCTTAAATAACTATGTACACTATTTACATTAGCCAGACAGTATAATAGATCTTAATGTATACAGTTACTTTATAAGTATGTCCAATCCATTATCATAGTGTCTGATCAATTATTGTATACTGTCAATCAATGATAAGACTTTTCCAAACAGGTTGTTAATAAATGGCTTTGGATAAATGTTTAGTTCTTTAATTTTAATTTCCAATAATGCTGTGGTCTTCAGTAGACTGTAGAAGTCTTCCAAAGTTGGTATTGTGTTTGTATTCCATCTTCTTGTTATACACTTCCTTGAAATTGCAAGTATAGACCATACTAGACACATGTTTGACCTATTCAAATGAGAACTTTCATTCACATTTAATAATACAAGAGCTTGAGTTAAATAAAATTATTCATTAAATAAAGCTTGTAGAAAGTTATTAATACCATTCCAAAATGGCTTAATTTTAACACAATCAAAGAAATTGTGGTTCCAATCTGCACTGTGTACTTGTTCACATCTCCAACATATTCCTTTTATAGAAGAATTCATTTTGCTGATTCTGTCTGGGGTTAAGAATGCTCTGTGCAAGCATTTCCAATTAAAAACTTTCCAGTATTGTGTAACAGATGTATATTTTATTGATAATAAGATATTTGTTTTAATATCTTCAGTTAACTGTATTGAGTGTCCTTTTGTTATATATTTCCAATATGAGGTTTTGGGTGTTGTTTTATAGTTTATCAATATTTTGTAAAATTTTGAAATACTGTTTCCCATGTTAAAGTCATTATATATGATTTCATATATGTATTTTGTAAATTTAGGCATTTCTTTAAATGAAGAATTGTTAATTATTCTACTTAAATCTTTCAAATATGACAGAATACTCTGTAAAGTTAGTCAGTCCTGTTGTGGAATTTTATATGTTGTTTTTATTTCTTGTATATCTAAAACTTTTAGTTCTTTGATACTTTGGAGCCAACAAACAAATCCTTTCTGTTCCCAGGAATTAATAATTTCTCTATATATTTTATGTGAAAAGTTCTTTGTGATTATAAATTGTGTTAAAAGATCAAACCAGATTTTTAAATCTATATTTGCATTAATAATTTTCCTAAATGAGTTAATTTAATAGTTAATCATGTGAGTTTTAGTGGGTTTAGTTATGTTATATTGCATACTAATACATAATATGTGCCATGGTAAATTTTTTTATCTGTTATTTGAAATTTGTTTTGTAAATCAAATTCATTTATTGATATTACAGTTAGTAATTCTTTCCAGTTTGCAGAGTAATTTGGACTTATCCAGTCTGAGATTGTTTTAGATATTGATGCTTTTATATATGCTTCTATGTCAGGAAAGTTTAATCCTCCCTGTTTCCATGGTCTAATATGATGTATTAAAGCTATTCTGTTCTTTTGGGAAACCATAAAAAATTTATTAGGCATGAATTTATTTGTTTAAGTATATTCCTTTTTAGTAACAGTTGTATTGCCAAGGCTATATATAGGATCTTGGGCAGTAAACCCATTTTTATTAACTGTAGTCTATGGTCAAATGTTAATATTATTTTGTTCCATTTTCCACAGAGATTTTAATTGTATTGATGATATTATTGTAGTTTTTTTAGACTAATTCATTATTATCCTAGCATAACTCAATTCCTAGATATTTTAAGGTAGATTCTTGTTTCCCTATGATGTGATCCCCCTTAGTCTGCAGTTCTTTTTTTTATTTAAAAATGAAAATTTTGATTCTGATTTATTGAAATGGAGTCCTGAAGTCATGTGAAATTTGTCAATTAATATATCTAATTCTTCTAATGTCTCTTTTGTATTAGATAATGTCAGTAATATGTCGTCAGCCAATAGCATTACTTTAGAACTGTATTGCTCATAAACATCTATTCCTTTGATTTTTATATTGTTATGAATTGAATCTGCCAATATTTCAATATCCAGAGCAAATAGAATCGGTGATATGGGACATCCTTGTTTAGTGCCTTTTGTTATATGTATAGATTCAGAGGTAAAATGACCTAACTTGACATATGCTAAATTATTTGTATATATATTCTTTAGGAGATGAACAAAGGAAGCAGGACATGCAAATAGCATTAGGATTTTGCATAAATATTCCCAATTTAGGGAATCAAAGGCTTTCTCTATATCTAAGCCAATTATGAGTATTTCTTTATTTTTTTTATTCATTTATTTATTATTTATTTTATTTTACATTTGTTGACCAGGATAGTTCATCTGGGTGTGAGCCCATTTTCAGTGGAGGCCCAGGGAAAAAAGCTCCAATAAAACAAGAACAATATTGACAGGTACAGTGTTGGTTTTACATAGAATTTAACATAAATATCTAGAGACAATAAAGAAAGTTCAATATACAATAGGCACTTTAGTCTTTCACTTTTCCCAGTTAGGGGTCGCCACAGCAAAACTCCGGTCCTCTAATGATTGGTAGCGGATTTTACGGTGCCGAGTTGCCAGCCCGATGCCCAACCTTCAAAGGAGGCACACCCATTCATGCTCGCACCTACCTGCATGTCTTTAACGTCACTCGACTGTGGGGAAGACATGCAGACTCCACACAGAAGGTGCTCCAGCTGAGAATCGAAAAGGATAAAGTTATTACAATATAGTAAAGTCATATATATATATATATATATATATATATATATATATACACAATATAGTAAAGTCATATATATATATATATATATATATATATATTTTTTTTTTTTTTTTTTTTTTTTTTTGAGGGCAGGGGTCTATCTTTAGTTGATCATTTAAGTATACTTTAATACATGTACATATGTATACCCTTACCAAAGAAAATAAATTAGCAAATTATACTCTTTTTATATGTAGCTGATAGGTGGAGTTAACAAGTGGGAGTGGGGTATACATGGAGACTATAAAATTTAGTGGATATTTGATGTGGGCTTATGTGGTATTAGCCTGGCTTGGTGTAGGAGCATAGCCAGTTGTTAGTGAGGTGGTCTTTGAGCAAAGTTTTGAATTGGTGTAGGTTGGTAGCATTTAGGATGTGTTGAGGGATTGAGTTACAAAGTTTAGAAATGTGGTGGGAGCAGAGGGTGTCCCTGGCTTTTTTGTTGCTTTTGGATACTTGGAGGAGTGTTTGTGTGAAGATTGGAGTTGCCGAGTGTTGGCATATGGCTGGAGTAATTATTGTAGGGCTGGGGTTCTTTTTGGCTGGTATATTAGTTGGTGAGTAAAGACAAGTTGCTTATAGGTTAGTTGTTGTGGGAATTATAGCCAATTTATTTGTTGTAGGGCAGAGCAGTGGTGGGACCTATATGGGGAGCTTGTGGTGAACTTGGCTATTTTATTGTAGGCTGATTCAAGTTTGGTAAGGTCAGTTTTGTTAAGGTTTGTAAAGATGGGAGAAGCATAGAGAACAGTATATAAGAGATGAGTCCTGGCAATGCTTAGTCTAGAATGGCTAGTTAGGAAAGGGTTAATTCAGTAAAGAGAGCCTAGTTTGATGTGTGTTTTTTAATGGTTTGAGAGAGGTGTAGGTCGAATTTTAGTTTATCAATTGTGACACCTGGTAATTTGGTATGTGAGCTGGTGTTTATGATTGCATGTGAGCTGGTGTTTATGACTGTATTTAGTTTTTGTAAACTGTTGAGGCTTAAAGGTGTATGCACAACAACAGTAAAGGGATCCAGCCAATTGCTACTAGACTGGGCTATAATACCTTGAATCAGCCTTACACTCACACAGTGTACCAGTCTCAAGCGTTTACTTTTTAATTTGGTAAAGTTTTGCTTTTACTTTCATTATAGTTTCTATACAAATAGAACTGCGGTGGTGGTGCTGTGGTAGCGTTGTCGCCTCACAGTTAGATGTTCGATTCTCAGTTAGAGCGTCTTCTGTGTGGTGACATGCGTGAATGGGCGTTCCTTCGTTGAAGGTTGTGCGTTAGGCTCAGCAAGCCAGCACGTAAAAATCTACTGCCAATCATTAGCGGACCGGAGTTCCGCTGTGGCGACCCCTAACCGGGGAAAAGCCAAAAGACACAAACAATAGTTTCTATACAAATCACAACTCTCTCCATAACTGCCAAACAACCCTGTTTGTGTGCTTGCAGTGATAATTATTTAAAGTATTCTACAGCTACTCAGATCTGTCTTTTGTTAGATACTGATATTTTTAAGCTTATTCCTCACCTTGCACTGATAGTTTTTCAGCCCTTCTCCCTGTGGGGGAGGGATCCATAAGTTCCTGATTAATCCTGTTCTGACTGCTCTCTACTCCATTCTCCCTAGCTGATACTCCCACCCCCACCCCCTGATTATCTTCATTAGTCAGCCCTCTCCTAGAGTGCCATCTTTAATTAAACTCTCTATTACCTAACTCGCATTCATTTCATCCTGTAGCTGTTGTACCTTCCCTACCCCTCTGTTCGTTCTGCCTACACAGCAAGTAAGTTGAGCAGTATCCCCAGTTTGTCCCCATTACAAATTGGCTAACTCACAACACTAGCTAAAGTGTAGTTTTTCCCTGCCCCCTCCAGCTATTGTATTCCTAACCTTAAAATTTCCCTAGAAATACAGTAACTGTAGGAGTCTTACTAAAACATTGTATTAAAAAATAGCAAATCTATAGCTAGCAAAATTAAGTGCAAAAACTGATGTAATTTAAGAGCTAAAATACTTCCTTACAGCTCTAGGAAGCCCTAGGAAACCTTGCTGATTGCAATAACTCTGCTCCTTTCGCTCCCCTCCCTGCCCCCTAATACCACCCACCCCCACTACCTCTACATTTATAGTAAAATAGTCACTCCCCCACTTACTACATCCAATCATCTTTCATCTGGGTTATTTCACCACACACCCTTTCCTCTATCTACATTCTACTAGCACCTATCAGCTTTTATCTGGCATTCTCCCATCCCCTACCAGTATAGTTATCTCCACCCTTTCTTCTGGTGTTGTATCACCAGGAAATACAATTCCTTAACGCAATAGCTGTATCCCTAACAATGATTTATTCCCCTCTACTACCCCTCCTGCTGGTCCCATACCTCCTTACCTTGTATGAAAACTAGTTTCTCACGGGAATTCAAATCCCAAAGGGCCATACTATCACCCCAGCTGTAAATCTTCCCACCTTCAACCATACATATAATACCAGGTCCTGCTCAACGTCTTGTTCACTCTATCAACACACCTACCCCTGGCACATTAGCCCTAGTTCCAGACACTACTACAAACTTATAAATAGATTCCTGAAGCTTATCACCAAGTACAGACCTAACCTAAT
The DNA here is from genome assembly GCF_019279795.1 of Protopterus annectens. Taxonomy (NCBI): domain Eukaryota; kingdom Metazoa; phylum Chordata; order Ceratodontiformes; family Protopteridae; genus Protopterus; species Protopterus annectens. Next base: position 256,886,951 of record NC_056750.1, on the reverse strand, counting down.
ATTTGGTGGTGACATTCACCCCAACCCTGGCACATCCACTTCTGATATATACACCCACTCTACTAGTAACTTAAGCTACAATCCTACAATCGGTAGACCAACTAACTCTCTCCTAGTCTGTCATCTCAATATTAGAAGCATTAATAACAAGGTACATGAAATGCATGCACTCCTGGCTGTCCATTCCCCTGAGATTCTCTGTCTGTCTGAAACCTGGTTAAAACCTAACACTACAGACAAGGAAGTGTTACCACCTGGGTATACCATACACAGGGTGGATTGTGTTTCCAGGAAGGGGGGGAGGGGTAGCTATACTCTACAAATCTGAGTTAAATGTGACCATAGATGTAACACATCCACCACAGAGTAATAACTCCAAAATTCTTGCAACAAGATTGCAACTAAACAAAAGTAAATGCATTAATACCATGTGCATGTATATTCCCCCAGGTAGCAATATAACTACACTTGAAGACACCCTGCACTGGCTATTATGTCATTACCCCCAAGAAACCTTACTACTCGGGGATTTTAACTTAGACTGGTGCACCTGTTCCTCAGAATTCCCATCAACCCATATTAACCTGCATGCTTTTAATCACATCATATCCACCCCTACCAGGCTAGGTAAACCCTACCAAAAAGAAAGCATACTCGATTGGGTACTCATAAATAGTCACCCCCAGCTGTACACTGCTAGAACCCTCCCCAATGACCTAAGCGATCACCTTCTCACTTATATAGTTAAGTACAAAGCCATTAATCCCCAACAACCCTTACTCAGAAAAGTTAGAAACAAAAAAGACTTTGACCCTGCCAAATTCCAACAAGAACTTAACTCATGTAATTGGTCTATTCTAAAACACCTCCCCTTAGAGGAGGCAGTTGCACACTTTAATAACAAATTTATTTTGATCCTAGATTGCATGCACCTGCTCGTTCAAAGAGAACAAAAGCAAAAACTGCACAATGGCTTTCTAAAGAGTCTAGACTCAAAATTACCCATAGAAACAAATTATGGGCTTTATGGAGTTCTACTAAAGACCCCAAGATCAAATTAAATGTAGGAAATCTAGGAACGAAACCAAAAAATCCATTTTACAAGACAAAAAACAATATTACTACAACTTACAGACAGTAAATCAAAACAACCCTCAGAAGTTTTGGGCAGGATTGAATAATCTACTTCATCCTGGAAAAACGTCTACCCCCATCCCAGCTGCTACTATTGATAAACGCCCCGAGGATGTTTCAGATAGTTTTAACCAATTCTTTACTGAGACAATTCAAGCCCTAGCAAGCCAATTACCTCCTAGCTCCCCTGGTCCTGAAAGTACCACCCCTAGAAACCTACCTCATTCAGCTTTCAACCAGTGGCCATGTCACTTATCCGTACCTTGATCAAAAATTAAAACTCACCCCACTCTCTGCTGATCAACTCCCCACCGAGTGCCTTCAAAAATCAGCTGATGCTATTGCCTACCCAGTATGAATACTAATTAATCGAACCATAACAGAAGCTAGAATTCCCACCATCTGGAAAATGTCCTAAGTAATCCCACTTCATAAAGGAGACAGCTCTACTGAATTCTCCAGTTATAGACCAATAGCCATACTCTCTCCACTTGCAAAGATTATGGAAAAATGTATTCACAGACAACTCATGCACCACCTAATACAGAATCACCTCATGGCAGATACCCAACATGGCTTCCATCCACACCACAGCACTAGTTCAGCCCTACTAGCTTTCACCAACACCATAAACCATAATCGCAACAACAATCACATATCCTCCGCCCTCTTCTTGGATCTTTCCAAGGCATTTGGCATGGTTGACCACCAACTTCTAATACACACCCTGCAAACATTATGTCTAGATACTAAGGCCCTTCAGTGGTTTACATCCTACCTGAATGGGAGACAGCAGGCTGTTCTTTGGCAGAACAAACTCTCTAACCTACTACTCAACACCCTTGGAGTACCACAAGGCTCTATACTAGGACCCCTGATGTTTTCCATCTTCATTAATGACTTGTATACTGTCATCCAAAAGTCAGCTGTATCCAATACTCTGATGACTCCACCCTGATCTGCTCCACCACATCTCCAACAGACTTATGGTCTGCTACCCAGTCCACCTTTAACACTATAGAAAACTGGCTTTCTGAACATCATTTGATACTAAATCCCAAAAAAACTAAAATGCTGTTATTCTCACCAACACAAAGGTCTCCTGCTTTTACCTTTACCATAAATGCAAATGATGATACATTAATCTCCCCTGAACCCTCTACAAAACTACTAGGTGTCATTATAGGCAACAATCTAAAATTCAACCTACATGTAAACCAATCGATCAAAACCATCAATAAAAAAACTAGGGTCACTTTACAGAATAAAAGCCTTCCTAACCCCTCCAGCTAAAATTGCCATAGCTCGCTCTCACCTTCTCTCAACACTTCTGTATGCATCCCCTATACTCTCTAATATAAACAAGACTGTACTAAAACTCTCAACCTGCTACAACCACATTGCCAGGTTTGCCACTGGGCTGCCTTTTAGGACACATCATTGCATCAATCTTAACCAGCTTGGGTGGCTTGAACTACCCAGTCTAATTCAGTATAACCAAATGATCATGTCTTATAAAATCCTTTATAATCCGGATAATACTCCTGCACTTAAAAATCTTATCACCTCCTATCACAATCCACGACTGCTTAGATCCCCTAACAGACTACTAATTCAGACAAGCAAAATTAACAATGCAGCTGGTGACTCTTTCTTTGCAAACTCTGTAGGCAGATCCTGGAACTCACTTCCAGCTGACATTACTTTACTCTCCTCCATAGGACAATTTAAAACTAGACTCAAACAACATCTGGCACTAAACTGGCCATGGCATTGTATCAAGCCTGGCTAACTCTCTTCTAAATTATGTAAAATCTATTAATTAGCTACTGTTTAATTTACCCCTGGCTTTCACCAGGGTTTAATGCCAACCTGTGGAACATGTTTATTATTGTTTGCTTATGTACTCTTTGTAAAAATTATAATTGTAACATGTTTTTAATGTTTCTGTTTACCTGGAGCTTTTCTCTCTGGGCCTCCGCTGAAAATGGACATGCATCCAGTTGGACTATCCCGGTCAACAAATGTAAAATAAATAAAATAAAATTGCATTGTTGGAGGAGTGGATTTGAAAAGTGGCTGAGGGATTGGGTGTTTTGGTGGGGAGAAAGAGCATGAGTTTGGTCTTGTTTGGGTTCAGTATGAAGTTAGTGTTAGTTAGCCGGGATTCTACTTCTAGAAAGGATTGTTGTGTTATAGCCTGTAGTTGTGTTAGAGAGGGGACGGAGCATATCAGAGTAGAGTCATCTGCATATTGGATGACAGAGGCAAAAGATGTGGATTTATGGAGTTGATTTGTGAAGATGGTAAAAAGTAGGGGGCCTAATATGGAGCCTTGTGGAACTCCTATGTTAACAGGGATCAAAGATAATAGCTCCTGTAGCCATCCAACAGCCTGCTGGCATTTGGTTAGATAGCTGTGGAACCAAGCCAGGGAATAATGACTGAGATGTAATGTGGCCAGTTCTGACAGCAGTTTTTGGTGTGAAACTGTGTTTAATGCCTTTGAGAGATCTAGAAAGATGGATGAGACATATTTATTTGGATTTCTGTGTTCATTTATTGTGTTACTTAAACTGCAGAGGGTGGTTGTGGTGCTGTGATGGGGCCGAAAACCATGTTGTGTGTTTGATAGGAGGTTATTGGAGAGAAGGTAATTTAGAAGCTGGGAGTGAATACATTTTTCTAGTATTTTGGAGAGAGGTGAAAGAATGGCAGTGGGCCTGTAATTAGTAAGCTCAGTAGAGTTGCCACCTTTATGCAGTGGAGTGATATAAAAGACTTTCCAGATTAGTGGAACATGGTTCTCAGAGATAGAGCAGTTGATGAGGATAGAAATGGGGTAGGCTACGACTTCAGAGGCAGCTTTGAGGAATTTTGATGGGAGGTTGTCAGCAGCTAGGCTGGTGGGCTTGAGCTTACTGAGTAGTTTTTTTATGGTATGGGTTGGGACGGGGTTAAAGGAGAAAGAGTTTACAGCCTCATTGTCGGCTACAGGGATTGTAGTAGTGATGTTTTGGTCGTAGTCAATAAGTGAGTGAATTGCGTTTATGAAAAAGGAATTGAATTGTGTTGCAATGTTATCATTTGATGGGGGTGTGGTAGGATTGGGGGTGGATGTACTACCAGGTTGCAGGAGTTTGTTTATAGTGGCCCAGAATTTTTGGGGGTTGTTTTTGTTTCTTTGCTGAGCAGTGGTGTAGTAGACTTTTTTGTCAGCTTTTATCTGGGATTTGGCTTTATTCCTAAGTTATTTGAAAAGTAGAAGGTTGTCATTGCTTTTGTTAGTTAGCCAGTGTTCCCATGCCTTGTCCCTTTCTTTTAGTAGGTCTTTGGTGTTGTTTCTAAGCCAGGGTGTGTGGTGAAGTTTTATTCTAGCTATTCTGCAGGGGGCCAGGCTGTTTAGGATGTTGAGGAAGGTGGTGTTAAAGTGTTAAACAGTGTCATCTAGTGGTAGTGTTTTGAGGGGGGACCAGTTAATTTGTTGGAAGAGGGAGTTGAAAATGTGGGCATTAAATGTTTTCTTTTTGCGGATTAGCCTATAGACTACTTGTCTAGGTGGACTAAGATTTTTTCTGATTAGGTATATGTGTAGGTGGTCACTTATGCTACTGGAAAGGTATACTGCTAGAAGGGGGTGTGTTATTTCTATTTGTGAGAGTCCAGTGAAGGATGGATTGTCTGTTGGAGGTTTTGTCTATTCTTGTGGGGTTTTGTATGAGCTGGGAGAAACCATATAGGTTTATGAAACTGGATGGATTATTGGAATTATAGGTGGACCAGTCAGTGTTGAAGTCACCCATAATTATGGTTTCTTGGTGGAAGGTTGTGGATAGCCAGTGAAATATGTCTTCAACTGTGCTAGTGTTATCTCCTGGAGGGATATAGATAACCACTATGATTAGTGTTTTCTTGTTGTTGATATTCAGTTTGTTGATGAGTAATTCTGCATTGTTAGATGTAGGAAGTGTAATGTTGATAACTTCTATGGCTAGATTTTGTTTAAACATTATTGATACACCTCCTCCACGTTTATTTTGACGATTGAGTCTATATATGTTGAACCCTGGAGAAGTATTTTATTGTTTTTGACATGTGGCTTAAGCCAAGTTTCAGTCAAAATGGTTATGTCAGGGGAATGTAAGTCAATTTGTGCATGGAGGTTATGGATTTTGTTTAGTATACTTCTTAAATTTATATTAAGAAACAGCAGGGAGTGTTGTTTCGGGTGAAGGGGTATGCTGGAGTTGATTGAGGTGTAAGTGGTAGTTTGTTTATTGGTAGTCTTGGGGCCAGGGTTGGGGTGGATGTCACCACTGAGTTTTAGTTTTGATAATATATGAAATAAAGTTGTTATAAGTTTGCTTAGTTGTTTGTTATTAAACTGATCTATAAGAGAAATTATCCTTTTAATATTGTCATGTGTGTGTTTATGATATATAAATCCAGTTTGATCATTATTTATTGTTTTGGATAGTGGCATTTTCATTCTGTTAGTTAATATTGTCATAAATATCTTATAGTCATTATTTAATAATGGTATAGGTCTATATGAGGTACAGATGTTTGGGGATTTGTTTTCCTTTAGGATTGGTGTGATTAAGGAATATCTCCAAGAGGATGGAATTAAAGTTTGTGACTGAATTTCTAATAGAGTTTTATGGAAAAGGGATAGTATCTTTGAAGGAAAAAGTTTATATATTTCCATAATTATGCCATCTATACTTGGAGCTTTATTATTGTTACCCTCTTTTATTGTATCTGTAATTTCTTTAAGGATATGGGTGCTTGCAGATCTAGTTTTAATTTTTTCTGGGTTTTTTATATTAGAACATTTTTCATCTAGATTTAATTGATCAATGTGTATATTTTCTTTTTGGAAATGTTCCATATAGTGATTTCTATAGCCATCAAGAATGTTACCTATATCCGAGACATTTTCCCTTTCTTTTCATGGAATATACTTTTAATGTTATTAGCTTTTGATTGTATTTTGATTCTTGTGGATAAATTATGTAGATATTTGGGAGAAGTGACCAAGGTATTAATTGTTAGTTTTTTTTAAAGCTAAACTAGTTTTATGTGCTAGAATTTTATTGTATTTATTGTTTAATACTTCTACTTTCTTTTTCATCTCTAAATGATTTTGATTTTTTTCAGCTTTTACTGACAAAAGTTTGGATTGTAGATCAAATAATTCAGAATCCCATTCTCTGACTTTTTTATACCAAGTTAGGGTTTTACCATATATGTAAGCTTTTAATGAGTCCCATATCATTATTTTATTTATCTCTGTGGTATAATTAATATCTAAAAAGAAATGTAATTCAGATAATAACTAGGGTTTGAACTCTTTAATTTTAGTTATATATGCTGTAATTCTGGAGTTAAAGATTAATGGTTTGTACCCATTTTGAAGTTTTAGTATCAGTGAATTGTGGTCTGAAAAGGGGCAGGGAGTGATTGAGAAATTAATGATTTTAGAGTGTAAGTCATGGGCAGCAAATATTTTATCTATTCTAGTTTGGGTACCAAATCTGTGATCTTGATGGGAAAACAACAAAGATTTATCTTATTTAAATATGAAAGTATCTACAAGATAAAATGATTCTGACCACTTGTTTAAAGCTTTTGATACAGCAGATGTATGCAGTGGTGTTTTATTTGTAGTTTCAGAAATATCAAATACACAGTTAAAATTTCCTCCTAATATTAAGTTGCCTTTATAATTATTGGAAATGAAATCCAAGTGTTTTTTTAACAGTTCCTGTTCCAATGCCTGGGAACCAGTATAGATCGGATAGGGTCCATAATCTGTTATTATATTTAACTATTACTAATACCATAAAGCCTTCTTTATCTTCATACTTATAAATGATTTCTGGGTTAATCACATTCTTTTTCCATAAAATTGTTACCCCTTTTGTCTTTGTCTTATAAGTGGATTGTGCCAATATCATAGATTCCTTAGGATTCCATTTGTAATTGTCATTTGTTTTGAAATTAGTTTCTTGAAGAAAGACAAGTTGTGCTTTGTTCAATTTTAAGTATTTCAGTAGATTTGATCTCTTGCTAGGATTGTTTAAGCCATTGGTATTTGAAGATAATAAAGTTAAATCCATCTTAGGTTATTTAGACTATGTATTTTTTGTTTTATTGTGACTATTAAACATTTTCCTCTGATAACTACAAAGTATATGTTTGAGCATTTAAAAGAAATTATCAGTTTTATACTTTGAGCATTTACTAATAAAGTAATGTTTTGGTTAGGCATACTAAAAATGTTTTTGTGAAATAACAAATTTAAATTAATAAATGCTAACAAAACTAAGATCCCCACTAGCCATGAAATGAAAACCATTCCTAATCTGATGGATAAACGTAAATCCATCAGATTATCACTCATAATTTGACAATCCAGAACATCTGAGCTCCATAAACTGAATTATCATATGGAGAATAGTTGTAATAGGAATAAGCAATATTTATATTATTTTGAACAGATATAGTACTATTGTAGATTAGACAGAATTCTAATACAATATAAATGTCTACTTATTGAATAAACAATTATTTACATGAAAGATAGATGACAAGCAATTCAAGATTCAATTCATAGTAAAGTAGGATGTATCATATATAAAACCTCAGTAAAAGATTATAGCACACAGTTATTTAACATATTCACCCTTATTGATGAAGTCTTTCAAAACTTATTACCTAGTATAAACAGATGGTAATAATATTTATACCTAATGTTTAATATGGTTTACTATCACCTGTTCAACACTACTGTGGCCAAAAGTGCATATATTCAAAGAAAATGTTTAGAAATCATAACACCGACCACAGTAAATGCTGACCTGAGCATTTCAGTGAAGTCGAATGTCAAACATTTCAACTTCACTGAAATTCTCTTGGCCGCTAAACATATTTTAATATGTTTTGCAGAGGGGCAAGCCCCCTTACATCCCCATGTGTGGGGCTGTGCCCCCACACACCCCTACTTATATATACAAACTCTGAGATCGCACTACACTGAGGAAAGGGTACATTTCCCAATCCCCACTATAGTGCGATCTGCACTACACTGTCAAACCTTGCTATAGCAGCTGTTCGCTATTGTAAGGTTTGACAATATAGTACTTGCACTAATGGTTCTGCTACCTGATTTACACACATACATTGATCGCACACAGTGCGATCGACTATGTGATTGTATACCGTTTAATACAAAGTATTTTACTGGATATATCAAAAGTTATATTTCATTGTTTGCCAGCATTTAAGTAATCACTTTGTTTGTTGCTAACTTACTTAAAGCAGCATGTTTGTTTTATGTGAACATTGATGAAAGTTAGTGCATTTTAATTATCAGTGCATCCCTCTTCCCCCATTTCCTATACATAAAGATTTTCATATCTGTCATTCCTTATTATAAAATGAATTAAATTATAGGTTAAAAACAACAAATTCACTTATTGTGATTAATGATTACATGTTCCCATTACATATTCATGAATTGCCATTTTATGGCATACACTGAAAGTTTTTAGATTTAAATGGCAACATTCCATGTTGTATAATCAGCAAAGGTTAAACTGAGTGATTATTGTCAATTTAATACTATTTGTTCAGAATGTGATTGTTAAATTCTGTGACATTCCTTCTTCAGGCTTCGATTGTTTCCCTTGAACAACTTTCTCAATTTGATGTCATGCATAAAACATTAGTTACCTTGGTAACAGCTTAAGTATTATGTATGGTCAAGATGGGTTACAAAACCACAATTCAAGTTAAAGCAATTATATGACTTGTTATGCACATTTACTTATATGAGAAAATCATCATGCTTCCCCTTGATGTTCAATATAGTGTATGTCATTTATGACAAGTTAAAACAGTAGTGTTACTATACACAAGCCCATGTTATGAAACTGAGTGTCTATTGTCAATTTAATACTATTTGTTTAGAATATGATTGTTACATTCTGTGGCATTTCAAGTTCAGGTTTCTATTGTTTCTCTTGAACAACTTTGTTAGTTTGATGTCATGTATAAACATTAGTTACCTTGGCAACCGCTTAAGTATTATATATGGTCAAGATGGGTTACAAAAACTACAATTCAAGTTAAAGCAATTACATGACTTATTATGCATATTTACTTATATAAGAAAATCATAATGCTTTCCCTTGATGTTCAATGTAGTGTATGTCATTTATGACAAGTTAAGACAGTAGTGTTATTAAACACAAGCCCATGTTATTAAATCCTGTCTTTAATATCTAAATTCAGCAGACTGCTTCATCTTATATGACGATTATATATTTTATGTCTAAATTTACTAAAATCATACATTACATAACTATTGTGTGTGTTTTTGTTCTTTTTTGGCTGTTGCTTAGTTATTTGAGAGATCACAAGCTGTAATGCTTATTCTTATTATTAGCTCCTTCCAAGCATGTTTATACAGTCCATAGACTTTAAATTATGAGACCATTTTAGTTTCTTATTTGTTATAAGTATATGTCCATCCTTACATACACACATACCAGTATTTCAAGCATGGGCAACAATTCCCATCCAGTTTTGCCAGAATACCAAATCTGATGACTCTCTAGCACTTCATGGCAACCCAAACACCCCTGGAATCAGCTAGCCCCATATGCCCAACACGTCCAAGCAAGCTCACCTCCCAGACCACTGCAAAGGGTACTGCATAAGACCAAGTGCTCTTAGTCTTTCACAATAACTCAGACTTCCACTCTTATGTAAGTCCTTAATGTGTTTGGACCAAAATACATTTTAAATATAAAATTGTGCTTATTATTATTATTTTGTATCAAGAATCAACCTAATGAGCTAAATGAAGTGTTGGGAGACCATCAATATGTGTACATGTGGTTTAAAACAGCCCACTTATACACACACACACACACACACACACACACACACACACACATATATATATATATATATATATATATATATATATATATATATATATATTTTTTTTTTTTTTTTTAAACCAAAAACTTAATTGCTGAGAATCATCTCAGAGGCTCCTCAGAACTGTTAAGCATTATCGCCACTCTGTCTCCATTACCATAGCAACCAGGGAGCATCTGCTTCTGTTAGTATGTCTGTGTACTGCATATCGGGTCTAGATTATATCATCGAACGCTTAAAAAAGCGAACGCTGATTGATCGACCTAATTTAAGCGAAAGCTTACAATCTCGAACTGTCAGATCAGCGATTTTTTTCCCCAGGGAAAAAAAATTGCTGATCCAAAACACATACACACAACACAAGCACACCAAACAAACATAAATCCACACACATACACCTAAAATCTGATACCTAACCCTACACTGAACTATGCACACACCACTAACTACCCACTTACCTTAACCCAAACCCTAACCCTAAGGTCCATCACTATCGCACACTCACCTCACCCGCTCCCTAACCCTAACTCACTTAAATCCGCCCTAACTCTCATGTCCACTCAATCGCACACACACACCTGAGCCCTAACCCTAACTCACCTAAATCACCCTAACACTCACATCCACACAATCGCACACTTACCTGAATCCGACCGGTAACTTTCCACAATAACACTGAAAATACCAAAGCAACAGAAACGGACAACCGAATTCTTTCCCTAGGAAAAAATTTGAGTTTCTGCTGCTTCGATATTTTGCAGTTTCGTGAAAATAAGTTAGATCAATCAGCGTTCGAGGATATAATATAGACCCTGCATATCAGAGGCTCACAATGCACCTGAAGCAAAGCTTCACTTCACTGCAACTTCAAGCCTAAATTCCCTTCCTTTCAGCGAGGCAGTAGCCAGGAAAAGAATGGAGAGCAAATAGATTAAAAAAAAAAAACTCCCAACAAGCTGCCACAACAAGAGATAGCACATTCTTCCAGCCTTCCCACCTTTCACTCAGCAGATGTATATGCAAACTATTCTCTGCCAAAATATCCCAAATCACAGTTTTATCTACCCCTTCCCCTGGATCCAGGCTAAAACACCAAATGTCTCTTCCTAATACACAAGCATCAGTAGAACTCGATCACAAGCAGCAACTCACAGCTTCCCGGAGATGAAAATGGCAACATACAACAGCTGCCAGACACAGCTGCATCCACACACACCATGTCAGGCTTAATCAAACAGCACTGGAAGCTATGATACCTGCCATAATTGAAATTAACTGTCTTTAGACAGAACAATAATGACATTTGTACTACCTGCCAGACACAGCTGCATCCACCCACACCATATCAGGATTGATCAAACAGCACTCGTAGCTGTGATACCTACCATAGTTGA